>NW_024344378.1:40724459-41032377 GCF_902729225.1 Pteropus medius
ATTTTTATAACAAAAGGCTGTATTTTCCTTAGACGTTTGAGATAAGACAGGCCGTTCCCAGCACCTCCACCTCCCCGGAGTGTGGACACCGGGCGTTCCAGAGCCACAATTCAGCAGGATCTCTTTTCATCCCAGAGGCCCCAGGGCTCCTTCCTAAGGCCTCTGCTCCTTCCTGCTTTCCGCATTGGAAATCAGACTTCAGGACGGAAGCAGACACCTCCCTCTCCATCACCTTTCTACCTGGGATGGTCGTAATGGTCCCCGTGTACGCATTCAAAATGAAGAAATGAAAGGCTCAAAGAGGTGATCGCAAAGCTCAAGAGGCACGGAGGCCGAAATCAGACCCACAGCTGTCTGCAGTGTCCCTCAACTGACCTCTTTCCAGCGGGTGACGGCCTCCAGGGACGGACGGGCCAAAGCATCCCTGGGTACGCTGTCTGTGGGTGGCCTGGAGTTCTGCACGAGGACACAGAGAGCAATGAGACGTCGTGTGTACCTCTAGGGGCTCAAAGTGTCAGTGAGTGCTTCCTCAACTTCTGTACCGCCGTAACCGCAGACGACCGAGCAGCGCCCTCAGAGCCCCGAGGCGCCGGGAGGGCCGTGAATTTGCCGCAAGTGAGCCGTATCTCGGAAGTCTGCAGTTCCGGCTCAAAATGGACGTCACTAGAGAGCTTTTGCCAAATCTACCATATACATATATATGCATATATATGTTCATCTATATGCATATATATGTATATGGTGGATTTTCGAAGGAAACCTGTGGACCCTGGTCTACCAGAGAAGACACGCCGCTCCCAGCACCTCCACCTCCCCGGAGTGTGGACACCGGGCGTTCCAGAGCCACAATTCAGCATGATCTCTTTCATCCCAGAGGCCCAGGGGCTCCTTCCTAAGGCCTCTGCTCCTTCCTGCTTTCCGCATTGGAAATCAGACTTCAGGACGGAAGCAGACACCTCCCTCTCCCTCACCTTTCTGCCTGGTGTGGTCGTAATGGTCCCCGTGTACGCATTCAAAATGAAGAAATGAAAGGCTCAAAGAGGTGATCGCAAAGCTCAAGAGGCACAGAGGCCGAAATCAGACCCACAGCTCTCTGCAGTGTCCCCCAACTGACCTCTTTCCAGCGGGTGACGGCCTCCAGGGACGGAGGGGCCAAAGCATCCCTGGGTACGCTGTCTGTGGGTGGCCTGGAGCACTGCACGAAGATACAGAGAGGAATGAGACGTCGTTTGTACCTCTAGGGGCTCAAAGTGTCAGTGAGTGCTTCCGCAACTTCCGTACCCCCGTACCCGCAGACGACCGAGCATTGTCCTCAGAGCCCCGAGGCGCCGGGAGGGCCTTGAATTTGCCGCAAGTGAGCCGTATCTCGGAAGTCTGCAGTTCCGGCTCAAAATGGACGTCAATAGAGTGCTTTTTGCCAGAGCTCCCCTAGATATATCTATATATATATCTGTATCTGAATCTATAGATATCTCTATATCTCTATCTCTCTCTCTTTCTCTCTCCCTCTCACTCTCTCTTTCTATCTACCTATCTATCTATCTATGTATCTGTCTATTTCTCTCACTCTTTCTATATATATATATATATAGTGATTTTTATAACAAAAGGCTGTATTTTCCTTAGACGTTTGAGATAAGACAGGCCGTTCCTACCACCTCCACCTTCCCGGAGTGTGGACACCGGGCGTTCCAGAGCCTCAATTCAGCAGGATCTCTTTTCATCCCAGAGGCCCCGGGGCTCCTTCCTAAGGCCTCTGCTCCTTCCTGCTTTCCGCATTGGAAATCAGACTTCTGGACGGAAGCAGACACCTCCCTCTCCCTCACCTTTCTGCCTGGGATGGTCGTAATGGTCCCCGTGTACGCATTCAAAATGAAGAAATGAAAGGCTCAAAGAGGTGATCGCAAAGCTCAAGAGGCACGGAGGCCGAAATCAGACCCACAGCTGTCTGCAGTGTCCCCCAACTGACCTCTTTCCAGCGGGTGACGGCCTCCAGGGACGGACGGGCCAAAGCATCCCTGGGTACGCTGTCTGTGGGTGGCCTGGAGTTCTGCACGAGGACACAGAGAGCAATGAGACGTCGTTTGTACCTCTAGGGGCTCAAAGTGTCAGTGAGTGCTTCCTCAACTTCTGTACCGCCGTAACCGCAGACGACCGAGCAGCGCCCTCAGAGCCCCGAGGCGCCGGGAGGGCCGTGAATTTGCCGCAAGTGAGCCGAATCTCGGAAGTCTGCAGTTCCGGCTAAAAATGGACGTCACTAGAGAGCTTTTTGCCAAATCTACCATATACATATATATGCATATATATGTTCATCTATATGCATATATATGTATATGGTGGATTTTCGAAGGAAACCTGGATGGACCCCTGGTCTACCAGAGAAGGCAGGCCGCTCCCAGCACCTCCACCTCCCCGCTGTGTGGACACCGTGTGTTCCAGAGCCACAATTCAGCAGGATCTCTTTTCATCCCAGAGGCCCCGGGGCTCCTTCCTAAGGCCTCTGCTCCTTCCTGCTTTCCGCATTGGAAATCAGACTTCAGGACGGAAGCAGACACCTCCCTCTCCCTCACCTTTCTGCCTGGGATGGTCGTAATGGTCCCCGTGTACGCATTCAAAATGAAGAAATGAAAGGCTCAAAGAGGTGATCGCAAAGCTCAAGAGGCACGGAGGCCGAAATCAGACCCACAGCTGTCTGCAGTGTCCCCCAACTGACCTCTTTCCAGCGGGTGACGGCCTCCAGGGACGGACGGGCCAAAGCATCCCTGGGTACGCTGTCTGTGGGTGGCCTGGAGTTCTGCACGAGGACACAGAGAGCAATGAGACGTCGTTTGTACCTCTAGGGGCTCAAAGTGTCAGTGAGTGCTTCCTCAACTTCTGTACCGCCGTAACCGCAGACGACCGAGCAGCGCCCTCAGAGCCCCGAGGCGCCGGGAGGGCCGTGAATTTGCCGCAAGTGAGCCGTATCTCGGAAGTCTGCAGTTCCGGCTCAAAATGGACGTCACTAGAGAGCTTTTTGCCAAATCTACCATATACATATATATGCATATATATGTTCATCTATATGCATATATATGTATATGGTGGATTTTCGAAGGAAACCTGGATGGACCCCTGGTCTACCAGAGAAGGCAGGCCGCTCCCAGTACCTGCACCTCCCCGCTGTGTGGACACCGTGTGTTCCAGAGCCACAATTCAGCAGGATCTCTTTTCATCCCAGAGGCCCCGGGGCTCCTTCTAAGGCCTCTGCTCCTTCCTGCTTTCCGCATTGGAAATCAGACTTCAGGACGGAAGCAGACACCTCCCTCTCCCTCACCTTTCTTCCTGGGATGGTCGTAATGGTCCCCGTGTACGCATTCAAAATGAAGAAATGAAAGGCTCAAAGAGGTGATCGCGAAGCTCAAGAGGCACGGAGGCCGCAATCAGACCCACAGCTGTCTGCAGTGTCCCCCAACTGACCTCTTTCCTGCGGGTGACGGCCTCCAGGGACGGACGGGCCAAAGCATCCCTGGGTACGCTGTCTGTGGGTGGCCTGGAGTTCTGCACGAGGACACAGAGAGCAATGAGACGTCGTTTGTACCTCTAGGGGCTCAAAGTGTCAGGGAGTGCTTCCGCAACTTCTGTACCGCCGTACCCGCAGACGACCGAGCATCGCCCTCAGAGCCCCGAGGCGCCGGGAGGGCCGTGAATTTGCCGCAAGTGAGCCGTATCTCGGAAGTCTGCAGTTCCGGCTCAAAATGGACGTCAGTAGAGTGCTTTTTGCCAGAGCTCCCCTAGATATATCTATATCTATATCTGTATCTGAATCTTTAGATATCTCTATATCTCTATCTCTCTCTCTTTCTCTCTCCCTCTCACTCTCTCTTTCTATCTACCTATCTATCTATCTATGTATCTGTCTATTTCTCTCACTCTTTCTATATATATATATATTGTGATTTTTATAACAAAAGGCTGTATTTTCCTTAGACGTTTGAGATAAGACAGGCCGTTCCTACCACCTCCACCTTCCCGGAGTGTGGACACCGGGCGTTCCAGAGCCTCAATTCAGCAGGATCTCTTTTCATCCCAGAGGCCCCGGGGCTCCTTCCTAAGGCCTCTGCTCCTTCCGGCTTTCCGCATTGGAAATCAGACATCTGGACGGAAGCACACACCTCCCTCTCCCTCACCTTTCTGCCTGGGATGGTCGTAATGGTCCCCGTGTACGCATTCAAAATGAAGAAATGAAAGGCTCAAAGAGGTGATCGCAAAGCTCAAGAGGCACGGAGGCCGAAATCAGACCCACAGCTGTCTGCAGTGTCCCCCAACTGACCTCTTTCCAGCGGGTGACGGCCTCCAGGGACGGACGGGCCAAAGCATCCCTGGGTACGCTGTCTGTGGGTGGCCTGGAGTTCTGCACGAGGACACAGAGAGCAATGAGACGTCGTTTGTACCTCTAGGGGCTCAAAGTGTCAGTGAGTGCTTCCTCAACTTCTGTACCGCCGTAACCGCAGACGACCGAGCAGCGCCCTCAGAGCCCCGAGGCGCCGGGAGGGCCGTGAATTTGCCGCAAGTGAGCCGTATCTCGGAAGTCTGCAGTTCCGGCTCAAAATGGACGTCACTAGAGAGCTTTTTGCCAGATCTACCATATACATATATATGCATATATATGTTCATCTATATGCATATATATGTATATGGTGGATTTTCGAAGGAAACCTGTGTGGACCCTGGTCTACCAGAGAAGACAGGCCGCTCCCAGCACCTCCACCTCCCCGAGTGTGGACACCGGGCGTTCCAGAGCCACAATTCAGCATGATCTCTTTTCATCCCAGAGGCCCCGGGGCTCCTTCCTAAGGCCTCTGCTCCTTCCTGCTTTCCGCATTGGAAATCAGACTTCAGGACGGAAGCAGACACCTCCCTCTCCCTCACCTTTCTGCCTGGGATGGTCGTAATGGTCCCCGTGTACGCATTCAAAATGAAGAAATGAAAGGCTCAAAGAGGTGATCGCAAAGCTCAAGAGGCACGGAGGCCGAAATCAGACCCACAGCTGTCTGCAGTGTCCCCCAACTGACCTCTTTCCAGCGGGTGACGGCCTCCAGGGACGGAGGGGCCAAAGCATCCCTGGGTACGCTGTCTGTGGGTGGCCTGGAGCTCTGCACGAGGATACAGAGAGCAATGAGACGTCGTTTGTACCTCTAGGGGCTCAAAGTGTCAGTGAGTGCTTCCGCAACTTCTGTACCCCCGTACCGCGCAGACGACCGAGCATCGCCCTCAGAGCCCCGAGGCGCCGGGAGGGCCGTGAATTTGCCGCAAGTGAGCCGTATCTCGGAAGTCTGCAGTTCCGGCTCAAAATGGACGCCAGTAGAGTGCTTTTTGCCAGAGCTCCCCTAGATATATCTATATCTATATCTGTATCTGAATCTATAGATATCTCTATATCTCTATCTCTCTCTCTTTCTCTCTCCCTCTCCCTCTCTCTCTCTATCTACCTATCTATCTATCTATGTATCTATCTATTTCTCTCACTCTTTCTATATATATATTCATATATATATATATATAATTATATATATATAAAATTATATATATATATAATTTTATCTTGTTTAAATGAAACAATTTACCATTTGCTAAAGTATACAATACTTTTCATCAGTCAGATACTTGCCAGACATTTTTAGAGTCTTCATTACCCCACAGATGTCTTCTTTGACACTACTTAACACCAGTTATTTTAAGTTACCTGGATTGCCATATTGTATCTTCTAATGAGGAATTCCAATTGTGGCTCCACCTTCCCATGCTTTCTGGAGTGGTCCCTCTGTTCAGCCCTGTTTAGTTGGTGCACTGTATAATCAGGAGGTTCTTCCTACCAACCTAGGCAGGGCTGTTATTTAGCATAACTCATTGCATTAATTTTCATCTGAGCAGGCCTGTATTTAGCTTATTTTTGAGCAATGAACCTATTTCATTCTTTAGTATGTTAGTTCTTGTGCCAGTGAAGGGACAGATACATCTTGGAATCAAGCTATCAATGTATAGTAAATTAAAAAAGATGATTGGTAAATTAAAAACATTACATATTTATATATAGTGTGTGTGTGTGTATATATATATATATATATATATATATATATATACATACAAACACTATACTATACATATATGTATACTATGTATATATGTCGTATATATACCTATTTACATTTATATATATTTGCATTTATACATACATATTATTACTAATTTATTTTGAATTTGTTCTTAAATAAGTCATCATAAAGTACAGAAATGTATAAATCAAGTTTACAGACATAATTAAAGAACTTGTGCATGTTTTAAATATTTAACCGTGTTTTTTATTCCATGAGAGCCTCTACTGAAGTGAAGTTAGTGAATACAATGAAAAGGTACACAATATCAGGAAAATAATTTTAATATTAAAATCAATCACAGATATCAGAAATCTATCAATGTGAAAAGAAAAATTAATTAAAATGGGATTTTCAATTTAGATAATTTATGTGAATAACACAAATGAATGCAACATGCACATATATATATGTATGTGTGTGTGTGCATACATATACATATATATATATGTAATGTTTATAATTGTAGTAAAATCTTTAATAGTATTTGCACCACTTTGTCATCTATGGGAATTATAATTAGAGAGGATTTTCACCATCCACCAAATATTTAGTAAAGAACATGCATTATTTAAAAAATACTAATGTTGTAGGATACTCAGACAGAGAGTCCTGACACCAAGGCAATAAGCAGGAAATAGTGTATATTGGTGCCAGCACTGGCTCAGTAGATTCACATCTAAAAGCTGAGCTCTGATCACACGGGGCTTTCTCTTTATACATGTCTTATACTTCCTCATAGTTATAGACTTGCATGTTTTTTCTATATAAGGAAAGTGTATTTTGCTTGGTTGGCGGGCTGAAAGGGGAGTGACCAACCAGGGCTGGTGGTCTGTGCCACATCAGCTTTGACACTGAAAACTCCCTTACCTATTATACGAAGGCGAGTGAACATCCTTCAACCGTTATAGAAAATGGTTAGCTTGGCCTCCTATCATACTAAAAGCAAAAACTATAAATTGGCTGATTTTACTTAAATAATCTTAGAAAACAATGTTTAATAACTTTAAGGAAATGTTTCCTAGAAAATCAATTTAATTTGGTTGGTGATGACTAAAATCGTCCTTAAAATTATACATTCAAACACATTGAATATTCTTTTCGGTTTTCATTCAATAGGTTGTCTGAACTAACAGAAGGAATTAAGGTCTAAGAATATTCATTTTGAAGCTAAGGATCAATATTAGTTTTATAATCTAATAAAGATAGACAATAGACCTTGACCTAAAGCCCAAAAGGAGCTTCCCCCATCATAGCCATTGAACCGAAGATATTTGCTGGTACTTATCTGACTTACTCACTGAATCCCAAACTGAGAAGAGACCATAGGCCTGGGTGCAAGCATATTCAAGTGGCTAAAAGAGAAAAATAATATAACCTGTTGTGCATGTGAAACAGTTGATAGTTAATTACATGGTCCAATTGAATTAGCCACTTTTCCTTCAGTGGGAAATAATAGTTAGAAAGAAAAAAAAAGAATATTCTTACTATTTGTTTCAAAAATATCTTGGAGATGCATAATGGAGATTTGCTATGAAGAAGCCTACAGAAAAAAACGATCCGAACCAAATAGAACTCTATTTAAGTGTTCTTTGCACTTGTTTTCCTATTAAAAAAAAAAAAACAAACCTATTTTTTTACCTCTCTTATAAACTTTTGTTTTGTAAAGTTGTTTAGTAAAATTAAGTTCAAAAATAAATTAAAAGCTTTTATAATGGATCCCTTTCTCTGCAATAAAGAATAAATAATATTCTCAATGAGGTTTATGATATCCTTGGCATTAAATGTAAATTTTAGGGAGTGAATGTTATCAAGTGGAGTAAAAACTTTGTTTTCAACATAAACTCCAATAATTTTTTGCAGTTTTTAAAGGGATTACTCTTTTTTTTGGCCCACCCATGAACTTCTCTGAAAATTCTCCATAGGCTTACACTAACTTACCTCCTGCAAAGTAAAAGAATAGCAACAATATCTGTGTTAAGGAGATCTAGAGACAGGATGAGAGTACCCAAATATAATCCCTCCAATCTAAATAGCTACTGATTATGCTGAAGACTTTGTCAAGAGAAGCTTGAGGCAGATCTTGTATATGTGTATTATTTAATTAGAAAAGAAAAATAACAAAACATGTAAGTGCCAGTCTATTTTCTCTATGGCTATGGTAATAATTAAAAAATAACTAAATTAACAATTCAATTTAATAATTAAAAGTGGTATTTCCATAAGCATACAATAACTGCCCTGTTTAATAGTGAACTCTCAAACTTTCTCTTCAGATTTTGTTTAGTTAAACTACCAGGCAGAAACTATCCTAAACCTAGTTGTAACAGGTGGTTTGAAAATAGAGACCCCAAGTTCCCTAAAATCTTGCCGCTGTATCTGAAAGCCATGTTTCTATGTTTTGTGGGAAGCACTATCTCTAACTGAGATTATGCATTATATATAATTAGGGTTTTGCAAGCATGAAGACATCTATACAAGCAGTTCTCAGTCCTTACTATACATTAGAATCATCCAAGGAACATTAAAAAAAAATGCTCCATCCCATGCTGGACCAATGTTTCTATAATATAAATACTACTATTCAATCAGGGTCAGCAACATAATTTGTGGGGCCCATTGCAAAATGAAAATGCAGGTCCCCTCTTCAAAAAGTAGAAAAAAATTCCATTAAAAAAATAGTTTTTTTCTGTCTTTCGACTTATCGTGATGTTTTGCATTTGCTATTTAATGTTATTCTAAGTAAAAAGAAAAATTAATTATTAGCATGCTTTGTCACTTTTTGGTATATTTTGCAATGCCTGTTTTAAATGCAAATGTGAAAGCATATAGAACCACCAAAAGTGCCCAATTCATATTTTGTATCTCAGACATGCATGCTATTCTGTCTTACCAGAACAGTGGAATCAATACACAAAACTAGTTCAAATGTTTTTATTTCACTTTTTGATATGCTAACATTCTACCACTACGTTCTACCTTCAGCTTACCAATGAATAAAGGAGGACTTCCTTTCTTTCTATGTCATCATCCTCAGTGGAAGTAGTTGGCAAATATAGGGAGATAACGTGAGTAAGACAGAATATGATAAGATTCCTTGGTCATTCTTGCTTCTTAGAGAACCAGCCATTGCCTTCTATTTCTGTTCAAAACAAGTTTTGATTCAAATGGCAAATGTGGCATTTGGGGGCTGCAGTGCTCCTGCTTGTTCAGTCACAGATGTAATAATACCCCTTTGGGTCTTGCTGTACTACCATTTATTATGAGTCCACCGGGATTCTATGCTCAAGAGGTATCATGAATGCTTTATGCAAATGTGTCAACAAGAAATAGTAGCAGATATGCATATTGTGCATATCACTTCTGCTCATACATGCTTCATTGTCCTATCAGGCTTCACATTAAAAAAAATAATAAAACAAGAGTTCAAAGATAAAACTATAAAATATTACAAGATGGCAATAGCAGAGCATTAAACAAAACACAGGGCTCTGTGCAAAACTACACATGTTCAACATCCATGAAGCTGGCCCTGTCCTTCCTCTCTAAAGTGGTTTTCCCACAAATCAACAAATATTCTGTTATAGTTAAAAGGTTTGCAGTGGATTTGAGTTGCAGCTCTAACATTAATGACTTTGGTTAGGTAACTTAAATCCCCTGGGCCTCAGTTTTTAACAAAAAACGAGATAATATTGTATGAAATGGTAGAGAGGAATGCATTACTCCCTAGAGAAACTCAACTTTGCTTTTTTTGCCTACTTGCTCTTTGTAACTGCTTGGGCTATCATAACTGAAAATATCTTTGTTTAGATTAATTTAAAATCCTGATAGCCTCAGATTTTTGACCCATCATCTTTTTCTGTCCTGATCCATGGTTTCATTTCCCTGCTCGCATAGTACTAAGGAAAAAAGCAAAATTTCTGAGCCAAGAGACACTCTGAAGACTCTATTCAAGTCTTTCCTTCCATTTAGAAACTTTCCCATTATTAAAATTAATAACATACATATATATGACATATATATTGTATGCACACATACAAATGCATATATATTCATGTATTCTGATCATGTGCCTGTCTTCAGAACCATTTTTCATCTTTCTCTTGGTTGCTCTAAATCGCAGGGACTGAATTTTGCCAATTTTGTTTCCTAGGCTTCCTTTCTAGGTTCTGCCAATAAGAGGTGGCAGAGTAGTTTTTATTGTATTTTTCTGCTTGGAGTAGTGTTACCAGCAGTTATCACATCTCCTTCACAGTGGGCGCCCCATCACATCAGGCAGGCCCACTGAGCTTTCTGCTCCTACCTGGTGACCCTGGCTCCTAGGCTCCAGTAACTCTGCTTATTCCTTTTGTCCCTATAGCTTTGAGGGTAGAGATGGCTTATTAAAATTTGTGTTCCCTCACTTTCTCCTTTTTGTTCTCTAAAATATTTCAAATATATTTGTAACTAAGCCCCCAAATAAAATGCCCTCAATTTAATTATCTAGTTTAGGCTTTTTTTAACTAGAATATTTGTACATAATATTCATATACCTATATCATATATATATATGTGTATATATATATATATATATATATATATATATATATATATATATATATATATGTATGAGTGAAACTACGGTGAATGAGCTCTCTTGTATCCCTCAAATTACTGCGGCAGGTAAATTCAGAAATTAAAATATATTTAGTAACATTAGTGTAAGGCTTCTCTAGAGAAACAGAACCAGTGAGATCTATCTATCATCTGTCTATCATCTATCTATCTATCTATCTATCTATCTATCTATCTATCTATCTATCTATCATCTATCTATCATCATCTATCTATCATCTACCTATCATCTATCTATCATCTATCTTTCTATCCATTTATCTATCTAGATAAATTTATTATAATGAATTGGTTCACATGATTATGGAGACTGAGAAGTCACAACTTCTACAGTCTAGCCAGAGAAACAAGAAAGCCAATGATGTACACTCCAGTCCCGGTCTCAAGGCAGGAGAAGAAGCAAGTTCCTCTTGAAGATCCTCGGGCAGAGAGAATGAACTCTCTCTTGCTTAGCCTTTTTCTACTCAGGCCTACAAGGAATAGGATGAGGCCCGCCCATCTATTTTGGGGAGGAATATATGCTTTATTCAGTCTACCAATTCAAGTGTTAAATCCAGAAACACCCTCACAAACACACCCAGAATAATGTTTTACCAAATGTCTGTACACCTGTGGCCCAATCAAATCGACACATAAAATTAATCACCCCAACAAGCATTGAATCTAAGCACCCTCAGCCTCACTTGGCAGAAACCGAAGGTGAAAGAAGCCAGGGGAGGAACTTGTGTTGCTGCCAAAGACAACTGTTGTTTGTAGTTCATTATTAAAACTTGGAATTTAGAATTCAATAGCAGTCCTTTGTCATCAGTCATCAGCTACAGCAGCAATGTGCTGCATCTTAAATAAAACACTCCTCTGTTGCCCTAGGAAGATTTTAAATGGTTTCAATTTCTTTTTTCCTTCTTTCCCCCTCCCTGATCAGTTAATTTGCCTTTAGTTTTCCGTGGTTTGCTTAGCAAGTTTAATTGAGAGAAAAATATTGGGGTAATTTTCATGTTCAAAAAAATACCAGATATTTTAGTGTCTTGCTGAGATGATTTGACTACTGATGTTCATTCTCTCTTGTTCTAGTAAATTACTAATGACACACCTATTTCTTGCTGTCACTACTCATTTTTTGATTTTGGAAGCAAAGAATGATTCCAATTTTAATTCTTTATTCTGTCTTTTGTAGCTTGTAGATTTAGGTGTCTTCCAACAAAATTCATCTCATACTAGAAATACATTAAATAACTAGATTGAATTTAATCAAAATTTAGCAAATCAGTCTTATTAAAATTCTCAAATTTGAGGGCATTGCAAAAAATATGATTATCTGATAATAATGTGAAATTCCCCAAAATGTGTTATAAATAAAATTTGCAAATCATTAGATTTAGAATTTATCAGCAATGTATACACAGCTAATGAATTTTATGTAAAACTATAAATAAAGTTAAAGTAATAGACATTTCTTAAGCCACCACTTTCCACAAAAAGAAAACAACAGAGAAACCATGTCCTTAAACAGTATTACATTCCCCTCAACCTCATGATTTTAACATCTTTATTTGTTTTAGAAATCAACTGTACAGTTTCATAAATCAACCAGTAAAGGCTTTGATCATAACACATTAGTTAGTGTCTGAGTTCTCTTCTTATGAGTCATAACAAGTTTTTATACTGATTCCAAATGAATCTATGCACATATAGAAATTATGGAAATAAAGCACATGATAGCATCTGATTTTAAGGTGTTTACCAGAAAACACAGAAAAAAATAACACACCTTGTATTAATTTGTAGGTTATCACCTAAATAAAACTCTAAAGTTTCCCTTTATGGTGTGTTTAGTGTGGGTTTACTTTGACCCACAGGATATCCATTAATTTCTTACAACAAACTAGCCGCTTCCATATTTGGAAAAACTTATGTTCTATTATTATTATTATCAGCAGCTTCTTATACTCTCACTGTTGGCATGTTAATGACCAGTTACTAATATGACTTTCCTGGTTCTGGTTGTTTTTCCTGAGCAGCCACATACACACCTTTTTGAGATTGGGAACAGGCATCTATTCTTTTGGAAACCTGCAAGAAAACTTATTTTATTACTATTGTTTTTATGTTTGCTTTATATCTAAAGCAGAATATTTTTCCCCGGAAAAGAAATAACATAAAAGACCATGCGACCAAGCACTCATTTCTGGAACAATCTGCTTCCTGGAAACAAGAATTAGTTGGTTTCCATAGTGAAACATCCCCTGGCCACAGTTTCAAGGCAGGAGTCAGATATTTTACATCAAATGTAGTAAGTGCCCCTAGCAGTAAACTGAAACACCAGATACCTAAAAAAAAAAAAAAAAAAAAAAAAAAGCTGGCTTAGGGCATATAATTCTATTAGTCCACCAGCTCTTAAGTACACTCTGTATGCAGGTCTAGGTCCTCAAGGTCCTCATACTGAATGTGAGGTTTTATGAGGAACATCATGTAGCTGGTAGCATTAATCCTTACTACTCTCCCAACACAGAGGTTCTTAGCCCAGGGCTACTCCTTCAAATCCACCTGTCTATTAACACGCTATTGTTCTTATAACAAAACTAGATAATGCATTAAAATTCTGTATGATTGGGAGCATTGGATTTTAACCCAAACAACTATGATTTGAGACCAAGCTACTTTACTTTCAGTCATGTAAGTTTCTTAAATTAAACTAAATTTAATTTAAAACTTAAATTTCTGAGTTGCAATTATTTTAGATTCCTAAAGAATGGAAGCACAATTATTTAATAATCATCTACTATATATATACCAGACATGGGTTAATTGCTTTCCGTGATGTATCTCATAGCCTTGTTAGCTCATTGTATTGAAGAGAAAAATAGAGGTTCAGAAAAGTAGTGACTTATCAGGAAGATAAGCTGAATATGGCTTTTATGAATAGGAGTTTTATAATCAGAATGCCTAATTTCAAAATCAGCTCAACAAATAAAGACCATGTGAATTAGAGAAAGTTCATAATATCTGTGTGTCTTATTTTCCTTATATTGAAAAACAAGTGGTTTGAAAATAATACTTCTTACTTCACTGATTTGGAATTAAATGAGTAAATGTATGTGAAGGATTTATAAAAGTATCAGCCATTTATTAAACACTTAAGAAATATTAGTCACTATTATTACCTAAGATCACACAGTGAGGTGGTGACAGAGTAGGGAGTTAAACCTCAGTCCGAGAACAAGGAAAGGGTAGGTGCCATGCCATCTAATGATATATGTATAAATAGCACTGTCTCCTCTATGTTGTGTGGAAGGCTCTCTTCCTCTGCCTAAGAGAGCCCTTCCCAGATAAGTACTAAGGGACTTGGAGCAGTGCCGGCCCCGGCTGAATGAGTCCTCCTTCCGGTCTCTGGTTTCCATCAAGGTTATCACTATGCCCTCTGCAAACAATCAAGAATAAAGGGGACTCTGGAGGGAAGAAGTCCCACTATTGTCCTTGAGACTTAAACTGACTTTAGAGAATAAGTCAATATAATTATTCAGTGTCAGGAAATTGACAAATGTGCATTTCATTGACTTTTTCTCATTTCAGATAAATTCATCTTAATTATTCATCTGAATCAGAAACTATGTTAAGAACTAAATATACTTTTAAAGAAACCTTGTATTACATTTATTTGTCTTTAATTTATGTACTCTAGTTTGTTTTCTTCACCAAAACTAAAATTCGATACCAAACTCCTGTCGAAATTCTTATTTTCTTTATTATGAATAATGATTAACAATAGAGTCCTCTAATTATCATTTATAAGCTTTAGGTAACATTGGGCACATTGCAGATTTTATTTTTTAGAACTTATGATCTCCTTTTATTTTCCAAATTATTTGAAATTATCATCCTCCAAATCTCTTTGTTGTGTTTATATGTCACTCATATCTCTTCATGCTTTGTATTAGTCTTCATATTAGAAATCTCCCAAACATCTTTAACATCTTTTTTATATTAACTTCCTTGTAAGTAGTCCTGGTTTAATTATTTTTACAGCTCCTTTTTCAAGCAAACCTGAATTTTAGTAATCTTTGTCTGGTGTTGACTCTTGTTCTCATTGTCTTTATTTAAAACCCTTGTTCATCTTCTCTTTATAACTATCTTATATGGTTAACATTTGTTTGTATTTATAGTACTTTTATTGATTTAATACTACTTTATAAATCTGCATTCAACCTCATTAAATTATTAAGTGTAATGTGTTTATAGATTGGAGATATATGAATATAAAATCATACTAGATTTAAAATGTATTTAGGATACACATGCAAATATATATATATATTCTACTTGGGGATCATCTCTTTGAAAAGAGCTTTTCTGTTCAGCTGTGTTTGGGAGCATTCTGATATTCTCAGCAGGCACTGTTGTATTCAAATTTTACATATCAAAATAAATTCAGTGACGAATATTTACTATAGAAGACATCTGGATAGCCATTTATCATGATCAAAGATATATCTATTATTATATAAGATATTATAAAAGATATTACATAAGATATATGTTATATATAAGATATATAGTATGAAATATGTCTATTATTCATAAGAATCTTTAAATACAGTTGAGATCTTCAGATATGTAGGATGGACTAACTCACATCACCAATCATTCATTGAGAATCCCCAGATGATGTTATTGAGATATCTTTCACAGTGCGAGGGTAGAACTCTGCTCAGGAGGTTGTCGAGACAAATTTCACTACAGCTCTGAAAAATTAAAAGATGTGAAAAGACTAGAGCGACATTTATAAGCTCAAAGAGTTTTAGAAATGAGATATGTAATGTAAATGCATGAGACAGACAAGGTGTAAGAAAACTAGTGTTGAGCTGTTTGCATTTGCATCAAATGTGAAACATGACATACTGCATTATTATTCTAATTTTATTATAAAATAAAACCCAGACCCAGAAAATTATACAAAACGAGACTAGTTAAAGAATTATTAACCAAAGGATGTCAAAAATACAACACTGCCAGCCACTCCAGAAGCCCCACCATCACAATCAAAGCTCCTTCTTCCCTCCACAAGTAATTACCATATTGGTTTTCAAAAAACCAGCTTCCTAAGTGTATGTACAGTTTTATCATTCAAATATGGATTCCTGGAAACTGTAATTTAGTCTTGCACATTTTTTTAAAATGATATATTGTACATCTGTTTAACCTATAGTTTCTCCCTACAACTCTTTTTTATATCTATAATTTATCTGAAGACCCAAGGCTTTTTAATCTGCAGATTTTTTTTCATAGTCTAAATTTTGCTGATTATATACTTATGAAATAGTTTCCATGTTTCTTTGTCCTCTGTCTTTTCTATAAACAGACAGCTGGATCAAGAGTATTGATCAGAATCAGATTTAATCAGGTTAGCAAGACTATAGATGATGTTGTGTCTTTTATTAGGGGTACATGATGTCTGGTTCACATTAAAAGCCACTGATGCTTAAAGTCTAAATCCATTAACTCATTTGAGAATTGCATGATATCTAATTCTATCATTAAATCTAAATTATTAGTTGGCATAATTTCACAAGAAGTCATTTTTCTTCCTGTAATACTGAGTAACTCAGTAGTAGTATTTCCAGAGGAGAAGTAGAATTAGTGCTCTTTTGCTTTGCTTATCCAGTTTTCAAGATAATTTCATGGTTCCATCATACTCAGAAGATGACCAATTAGTTTAATTTGTTTTCTTAATATTATATTACTTGATGAATTTAAAAATATGTAGTGGTTTCAATAAATTGCAATTATTAACTTCAGCAAAGCTTAAATTTTGCCGTCTTGTTAAATGCCCTCTTCAGTTTGGCTCTATCTTTGGCCTACCTCAGCAATCTTATATTACACATAAGCAGTTTCAGCTCATGATATTATCACCATTAATTATGATTACTAAAAAATAGATTTTGTTGTTTAAATATAATATCTTCATTTTCTTCATTTTATACATTCCCATACAAATATTATATACATATTCTTTCCCTTTAATACTCATTTAGTGTTAAGTTTTGCATGGAACTATATATTCTCATTACCAGTGTTCATGTCGAAGTCTATTACTTAGTTGTCTGTAGCTCATTATTTAGTAGATTTCTTAAGAGGACTCATGCCTATACACTTTATACTTATTTTTTACTGCATACAAAATCACTGTTTTACATTTTTTTACTTAAGTATTTTAAATATTTTATTCCATTACTTTTCTGGCATAAATCATTTCAGTTGAAAAATCTAATCAGACTCTATTGTCCTCCTGCACACTTTTAAATTATTTGTGAGATAACCAAGGGATTTTTTAAATTTCTACTTTAAAGTCCAATAATTTTACTAGAATATATCTTGATTCTGGTCATTTGGGAAGGAGATCCTCATAATTATGTAGGGTTGTTTAATATGTAAGTTAAATATTACTATTATTGTTATTTAAGGAAAGTTTTCTTGATTTATAGATTTCATTATTTGTTCTAATTCTTGGTTTTGATTTTCTATTTTAGGGATGTCCGTTACCTGTATGTTGCATGTTCATTGCTTCTTTATTATTTATGACTCTCTCTTGAATCTTTTTTAAAATCCCTTCTTATATTTTATTTTGCTTTTTAAAAATTTACTTTGTCTCACCTCATTATTTGTCTCACAGAATTTATACAAGACATATTTTTCTTTTATTAATAACTTTTCCTTTAAATATAACATCTTCCATATCCCTCGTGACTGGAACACACAACAAATATTTATTTATTGAGTGAATTAATAAATAAAAGTTTGAATCAATGACCTTTTCATTAATACATATAAATCTCATATAGGTCGAATAAGTTTCTGATTACAATTGAAAATATCCTAAAGTTAATCCTACTAATTTATAATAATAGATAAATATTACTTTAAAATAGGGATTCTTTGTTTTTAAGTCTATATTTTTATTATATCACATATACATATACTTCCCTATACATAAGAATGCTTTCATAATTTAATAAAATGAGAATCTGAAGAAATTTTGGCCTGAACAGGTTTTCTTCCCTTTCATTACTTTTTCTGCTCTGATTTTTCTTCCTCGAGTCAGTCACCGAGGCCTACGGAGGCCTATTAGCAAGTGAGGTAAGTATCCAAAGTCTTGGTGTCAGTTTGAATCCTGGCAGAAGATTCCATTGCAGATTTTCCTCCCTGTTGGATGTTTGGGCGAGAATTATAAGGCATCTGATGATGTGTAAATGTGTAAACCACACATGCACGTGTGTATATGTATGTGCTATATCATGTAACAATATTATAATTTTAGTACATCTGTGCAAACAGGGTTCTGGCACAATTGTGTTTAATGTTTAGAACACTCTTTAAAGCTAGGCGCTATCTCTTATCACCCAGCTCTACTGATTACCACGTATATGACTTTAAACAAGTTACATACCAATTTAGGTCTTAGTTTCTATATTCATTTCCTATTGCTATTGCTTTAGGGGAGAATCCATTTACTTGCTGTTTCCAACTTCCATCTTCTAGAGGTAACCTGCATTCCTGGCTTTCTCCGTTTTCCATGCAGCTGTGTAGCCTCTTCAAATCTCTCTCTGACTTCTGCTTCCATCTTCACAACCACTTCTTTGATTCTGAGCCTCTCGCTTCCCACATAAAGAATTCTTGTGATCACATCAGGGCCACCTGTGTGATCCAAAGTAACTTTCCTGCATCAAGCACCTAATATCCATCCACAAAGTCCCTTTTGCCATTTAGGTAACATAGTATCAGTTTCAGGAATTCAGTTGTGGACATGTTTGGGTGGCCATTATTCTGTCAACTACAGCTTTTTATTCACAAAATGGGATAATAATTGTGTTTCTTCCATATAATTGTTGTGAAAGTCCAGTGATTTACTACATGTAAAACAGAATAATATCTGACTCATAGTCATGGTATTAATATGATAATTTGTGGAATATTTGGGTTTGTGAATGTCATGTGTGAGTATTATGTATTACATATAGCAGTGAGACATTGTGCATAGATGTCAATATGAGCATGTGTGTGAAGTGTTTGTGTCTGACGAGGTGATACATATGTATGTGGATGTGTCCATCTGAAGCTGTAGGTTTTAGATTGTCAGGAGGGACTCTGTGTAAGTGGAGTAATTGGCCCCTGCTTCTGCTTTTGTGTAAGGAGTCCAGAGAATAGGAATCTTCATACCATCCCTCAAGAGAAGACAGGCAGCCTGTAACTTCTGCACCACCATCTTATATCTAGAGTAACTACTTCACGCTCCGTCCTTAGTAAGAATTATGGTATTCCAGCAGCCCAACCTGACACCTAATAGCAGAGACTCATTAAATATTATTCTCTAGTAGAAGCTTGTTTCTGAATACTGGAAGAAAAACTCATACTATCATGCATTTTAAAAACTCAGTTGTTTATTAATCCAGGAAGTATTTACTGATAGAATAAAGTTTATAATAATATGATGATTTTAGAGTCTATGAGTAACTGGCTGATGGTATCACTGTGGCCAGATATAATGCAAAGAGTGGTGTCTATTGTAATGGACATTCACAGTGATGTCACAGTGATCTGATAACAGTAATTGTGATGAGTCTTTGCTGTTTACACGTTTGGGTGAATAACAAGTTATTTAAGGTATTTAAATTCAATTGTGCAAGTATAAAACATGCCCTATTAAGTATGTCATGTAATGGAAAAAGAATAACCAAAATAATGCATCTCAAAAAAAAAGATGAGATTAAATTGTCGTTTTTGCAGTCATTCAACTTTTTTAGAATTAGAGTAGTGAAACTCTAGTAATACTTTACCTGGAACAGGTCAGACCTCAGAGAAGAGATCTAGTCTGTTTCTTGGAGTCAATTAGGATGCAATGCAAGTTAACATTCAGTAAATTTGTCAGTTTTCATATACTAAACACCATCCTGGAATGAGATTCATTTGGATTCTACCATTGTAAATTGTTATAAAAATTCAGAAAGCTTATGCTAAAATTTCCCACTGCTCTTGCCACAGAAACTGAACCTTTCTCTTAAGCAAACAAAATGAACATGTTTGCATGTAGAAATGTTTAACCCACTTAGGATAAAACAAAAATTGCAAATACCTTTCTGTAAAGAAGATTCTCTACAGAATTCTCTTAACAGTACTTTATTAACTTAGTTCAAATTTCTGAAAATACTTGAAAGAAAAAAAAATTATATTGTTGCTTAACTCATGCTCTTCACTCTTTTAAATTGGTTTTTCTTCAGTCATCTTAAATTAAGAATATTTCTAAATTATTGGAGAAACTTTGTGATTAGTATTGCTGAACAAATATTATGTTTAGGAAACCAATTTAAATATATAAAAATGCATTGTTTAGCACAGTATTTTTATGTAGAAAGAATCTTCAGACTACAAATTTTCTGTTTGTCCTTTCTAAAATAAATTTTATATATTATTTAGTAATAAAAATTTGCATAGTTTCCTCTCTGAATTCTTTTTAAAAAAAGCAATCCAAGTAGAATATTCTGGTCAATAATATAAGAAAGTTTTTTGATGGTTATATACAAAATGGTTATAAGCGTCTATTACCCAGGTTAGATCTGATTTTTATTTATCTGCCTTCTGAGTCTTGGTTTTCTCAGTGATACTGAAGGGAAAAGATTTGCTGTGAGGATCAAAAGAGTTAGTGCATGTGAAAACCCTCTGTGCAAATAATTGTAGGAGCAGCCTAATGTTTCATATCTCTAGGAATTTTGTGACATTAGACTTTGCATAACAGTAAAAATGCTAAATTAATGAGAAAAATAATGCTTATGCTATAGCTCCTTTAAAATCACATGTTGAAAATTTCACCAAATTATTCTAGAATCCATGATTTTTATCTGCTGATTGCTTAGTCATGACAACTGCAATCAGTAGTCATTCATGCTACAAATACTCAGAAACAGTAGAACTACCTAACTCAAAATCCAAGGTGTGATGATTCTAGATCTGAATGACCAACTTAAAGGAACCAAGTTTTAATTATGGTGAAATGATATCAGATCTCTTCACATGTTGAGGGTGGCAGAACTAACTGCCCTCTGGCCTCTGTAGTCAGTAGTATTCTATTACTTTTCCTTAAGCTCGTATGATTAATTGCATTAAACTTCCAAAAATATTATCCATGTGTCAATAAGACAAAAAAAAAAGATTATCTCACTCATTGTAGTGAAGAGGAATACCAATTTTAGATACTGCTGTAGTGTCTTCAAATCAAAAGTTGGATAGTTATAGGATTTTGTAGTCTGGTCATTGAAGAAAATGTCATTCTTAAATCATTATTTAGTTGTTAGAATTACAAACACCTAATTTTGCAAGTTTAAAAATTCAGATATGATGTAATTCAATTGGTATATAATTTTAGATTCTCATATTTTCTTTGTTATTAGACTTTAATTTCTATTTTTAAATTTAACTTTTCCTCATAAATTGCATATTGCAATTAAATTTTTACAGTTATTATCATAGAATTGTATATCCTAATAATATAAGATTTATTAAAGTTTATTTGTGTCTAGATTCCCTTGAAATTTTATTAAAGCTAAGAATTCATTCCTCAGGGAAATGCATATACATGTAAAATATTACAAAAAATTCTAGGGAGTCAAGGTGCTCCTGAAGTTCAATCATGAATATTTTGGGGATGATTTATTTAAAAATTAGACATTAGAGAAAGAATCATTAAAAACTGAGAGTAAGAGAAGTATGTCACTTAACAGTATTATTGTATATTTTTTCAAATTTTCCAATAGTAAGAAATTAAACAAGCAGAGAAAATATAATAATTAGAGATAGACAAAATTATTATTTTTTTCAGACATTTTGATTACGAACTCAATCTCAAGGGAAGCTTGAATTCTGAAAAAAAATACAATTAACGAATTCAGTTAAGTGTCTACATACAAGTAATATATGCAAAAATTAATAGCTTTTATATCTCAGTAATAACTAGGTCAAAGATATAATAGCAAAGAGATAATATTCCATTCAAAATATTAATGAAAAATGAATGCCTTGGAGCATGTAATAAAAAATGTGCAAGAACTATATAAAGAAAGCTACAAAGTTTACTGAGAAATGTAAAAGTAGATTTTAATTTGAAGTGGCATAGTATGCTCCTATAAAAGAAAACAAAATAATATAGATAACAGTTCTTCAAAACTGAATCAAAGCTTAATACAATTTCAACTAAAATTCCAATGACTTCTTGTTGGAATTCAAAAACATGTTTCTTAAACTAATATGAAATTAAAAAATGGATGAACTGAACAAATTAGAAACATTATGTTAAAGATTGCAGGTATCCTAATACAATATTTTACACAAATGTAACAAAAGTAGTATTGACAAAATAATGTGTAGAGAGATCAATGAAATTAAATACTTATCTCTAAAATATACTACAACATGGACAAATATGTGCTTCGAGGTTTTATTAGGTAGACTTTTTCTTTTATTATTTTTTGGAGGGGTGTTGAATTGAAGAAAAGGTCTAAATCTAAGTGATTTTTGAAAAACTCTAGATGAACATAATTTAAATACTTTATGTTATCAAATATAGAACTATAGAATTATAATATAAATCTCTAAGAGAGGAATGAAGTTAACATTTTTTTAGTGAATAGGGATATTATTTATAAAGAATCTTCCAAGACGTCCATTTAAACATTTAAATTAATGAATTTCTATACACTCATACAAACCATGATATCATTTAAAAACTCAGGAATAAAATTAGAATATCCATAATAAAAAAATTTAACTTTAATAGTAATGAGAATAAACTCATTAGGTATTATTTTCATCAAAAAAATAATCCCAAATAAATAAAAATTTAAAATTTTATTTGACCATTTTAAAAGCCAAATTAAAAAGAACTGATAAGAAAACAACAAAAAGATGGAGCTAGAAAAGTAGAACAGCTTAATAGGAAGAGAATTGGTTGTCAAATAGTATCAAATGTTAATACAAATTTTTCTTTGGATATCTAAGGAGGTTTTGAAATTTTGACATTGTTGGTGTCCTCCAAGAAAAATCTCAGTTTAAATATTAGAAAGTATGATACTTGGTAAATCCTTTGATCCTAGGAAGTTTGGGGGACAAGATAGAAAAAAAACTAACATATAATGCTCACTTTTTATGCCTGAAATTTTGAAAGAGGTTTCTTTCATTCTTAGGATTCCGAAGGTAATGGATCATAAAAGTGTACTCACTACCACAAACATTATGAGCATCCCTTGGGGAGCAATGGTGATCAAATACTGGTTGTATGTATGTGGGAAAAGATATCAGAAAACTAGAAGCAGCTGAAAGAAAACTTTCTCGATGGCTCTTTTTGATTCTTTGATATATCCTTGTGTATAATTTAGCTGTTTAAGACAGAGTTGACTCCATCAAAATGAGAAATTTCTGTTTAATCAAGAATGCCCTAGATGAAATTTAAAGATTAGTGTAGACTGGGTAAATATATATAAATCTCTAAAGCCAACGATGTATTAACGTACATAGTGTACATGGAACTTCTTTAAATTGAAAAAGAAAAGGTATAAAAGCCAATACAAAAATAGGCCAAGAATATGAATAAACAATTCAGAGGAAGAAAAAAAATGAAAGACTAATGTACATATAAATGCTCAACCTCGCTAGTAACCAGGGAAAAAAATAAATTTACACAGGGAAATATCAAATAACTTGATACTGGTGACAATTAGAAAGCTAGATATTAGTATACATGACAATTATATGAGGAACAAAGACCCTCAAGCAATGCTGGTGTATCTGCGGATGTAGCCAGTCCAAAAAAAAAAAAAAGTTGTAATTTAGAGATTGTTCTAACTGTAATCATTGTTGTTCTTGTTATTAAAATATTACCATTTTAGCCAATATGTTACAGAGAGGGATAAATTTTTTTTCTTAAGTTTCTATATTTAATCAGGATTTTTTTTGCTGTCTACACAATTATCTTTATCATCATCATTGTCATCATCATCACCATTTCCACATATAGACTTTTAACATAAAACATAGTTTCTATGCGAAATGCATATTTTTATTAAACTTCTTATGAAATTTTATTTATAATTTAAAGGTAACTTCCACAACAAATACATTTAAGTCTTCTGTTTTTTGTTTTTATAATGGCATATATTTATTATGTAAGATGCCAAGTTTCCCTTATTTCAGTATGGCCTATTTGTATTACAGAGTTTAGTCTTCCTGTACTGGTAATTTTATAGTGATTGTCTAATAAAGGAACAAAGATCTATCAAGTAGATGGTATGCCTTATTCAGTGTTTATATCTTAGTTTAATTTGGGTTAAATATCATGATGTGTGAGGAAAAGCTGGTGAGTTTTCATCATGACCGTATGAATATGACAAAAACTGAGTAGCAATGTGTTAATACAGATAGGATACTTGAGACTGATCTCAAGAAATAATATGTAATTTCGAATGAGGTTAATAAACAATTGGATTCCAAATTAAGTAGAAGATTATTTTATGACACCAAAATGTTTGATTATTGATTTTTTGATGGGCTCACCCTAAAGGACTGATAATGATCTGCTTGTCACAAAGTTATTGCAGTGCTTTTGGTGAATTGAACATATAGCCCTGTAGTTTCTAACTACATTAATCATTTTTTCTATAATCTTATTGTTTATAATCTCATTATTCATTGATAAAAGCCTAATTCTATCCTTAACAGTCTTGTAAAATTGTTCTCAGCTTAACTATACAAAGAGGTAAAGTAGTACTGTAGAAATGTAATTTCTTTTGTGCCACATGAACATTTGTTAGGATTAATATAGGCCAGGCAGGTTCCATGTCATAACATGTAAGAACTATATTCTCTAATCATAACATATTCAGGTAGCATTTGAGTCTCCTGTATCAGTAGATAGGCAATTGATGAAAAGCTGTATTCATAGTCTTATGTCATGAATAAATCCATCTTCAAAGTTCACAGATGTATAGTCCCCTGGATTTTATGCATTAAAATCATAAAAATATATATACTGAATGAATAAATGAAATCTCATTCCTTACCTTTTTAAGTCATACAGCTTCCATTACTGTCTATTCTTACATGTGTATGTGTGTATGTATGTGTGTATTATTGTGTGTGTGTGTGTGTGTGTGTGTGTGTAAAGCATTTTTATAATAAAACTTATTTTTATTACAGTCTTCGATGAGTACATGAGAGAGTTTGGCTCCAAAGAATTTAACAGCTTCACTAAATGGATCCAAGATAGTGAAGTCAGTTTTAAATCATAATCCTCTTAATTCCCAATCCACTGCATCCTCTACTTTTGGACTCTAACATTGTACCTTGCAAAGTAAGGGATTTATGGTTTTTTTATATATCTCTCTGTCCTCCTTGTGTTATTGCCTCCCTCTTGGTTTGTCACATTGACTTTAATATAGGTAAAGATTAAATTCAAAGTAATAATTTTTTGAGTACCATTTGGTGCCAGAAACTGTGCTTGGCGTTGGTAGTACAATAATGAGTGAAACATTAGCTCTTTCTAACAACCACACTTTTCCCTGGAGAACAGAACCATTCTATGATGTGATACAATGATATTACTATTAATAGTTAGAGTGAAAATAAAGAGAATGATAACTAACATTTTTTAGTGCTTTGTGACAGCAATTTTCCTGCATGCTTTCCTTATGAACTAAATAAATGGAATAACTCAGTTTATCTTCACTGTATCTTATAAAACAGATATTTCTATTTTCTTCATTTTGCGTAAGAAACTTGAGTCACCAAGAAGTTAAATAAAATATTGCCAAAGTAAATGGCATAGGTTATATTTATCTGAGCACTACAGTTCCAGGACTTTTCCTTGAAACTACTATACTATACTGTATCTCAATTGAAATAGATAGTGATTTATAAAATTTATACTGAGGAGCATTTAATGGTTAAGAAGAGCGATCTCAGGGGTACTTCATATAAAAAATAAAAGTTAAAATGGTCCTTAAAGCATGAGTTTGACAGATAGATACAAGGCAGATAAGAGTATTGTATAGAAACCACACCATGAAGAAAAGCATCAACCTATATGTGGCCTCACAGTGTATAAGCCCCATGAAAACAGAAACCTCATTTGATTTGTACATTGCTAGATCACCAGTGCCTAGAATAGATTCTGGGTTATTACTAAAAGGTATTAGGAGAAATAAAAAAAATGCCACTAAATTTTATACCCTAAGCCATAAACAAAATTGTCGGTAGTCTTGTGTGCATATTAAAATTGTCACTGCAAGGATAGTATGCTAAACAATTTTAATATTATATTGTCTTCATTAAGTATAATTTGAAAAAGAAATTTCTCAAAGCTTTCTCTCCACACCCATACAAACCAGTGAAAACTTTAATAAAAATATCGACTATATGCAAACATGGCCTTTATAATCTAAAACTTCTCACTATGTTGTGCTCTTTCACACGTTCTTCATAGTGCATGTTCTTATGCAATTTCTTGGAGTTTTTGAGATTTTTTTCTTAAACATTCCCCTGCTTTTTAATATCTGGGAAAAAATATCCTTTGGAAACCTATCTCAAACAAAGGCAAATTTGAAATGTAAGCAATCTAGGTTATCAAACTTCTAATGACAAGGAAAGTTCATAAATTCTTGATAAGAACATACCAATGTACTACAATTTAATTTAATGACCATAGAAATGGGTCCTAGATAAATTACTCTAAACCATAATCAAGCTTATGTGGCACAACAATGGTAATTAAAAAATATAATTTTATTAAACTATAATCACCGTGATTAAAAAAATGAATGTCAGATCGAACAAAGTAACCCTGTTAATTGAGCAGAAAACCAATTGTCAAGAATTGATGGGGTTATATTTTCTAGTGCCAGAGTATCACAGGGAAAATGTTAGCATTGGAAATGTAACACTAACAACTATCTTCATTTATTTTTATTTATTTTTTATTAAATTTATTGTGGTGACATTGGTTAATAAGATTATATAGGTTTCAAGTGTTTAATTCAATAATATGTCATATATATATTGCATTATGTTCACAACCCAAAGTCAAATCTCCTTCTGTCACCATATATTTGACTCCCATCATCCTTATCTACCTCTACTTTCATTCTGGCAACCACTAAACTATTGTTTGTGTCTAGTTTTTGTTCGTTTGTCTTGTTCATTTGTTGCTTTCAGTTTTATATTTCAGATATGAATGAAATCATATGATCCTCATTTTTTTCTGTCTCATTTCATTTAGCAGGATAATCTTAAGATCCATATATGTTGTCACAGATGGCAGTATTTCATTTCCACCAAAAAGATATTAGAAACAATACACAAAAACTATCTTTAATACATGTAACTTCCAATGAAGAGTTATAGTTTCTTGGAGATTTTCTGAATCATCAGATCAGTGAGAATATCTAACATGTTAGTGACTTTTGGAAGGTCCATTTAAAGTTCTCCTTGCCAAAGAGTTGTCGTACTAGGGAGTTGCTTTTTCATTTTCATTCCTCTCTGAGAAGGGCTCTTCAGCATTACACAAATTGTCTGTTGTACATGTGCTCAGCTGTTGATTTGCATAGAAAAATGTCAGTGCTTCAAAGATTCCATAATAATTAATGAAAATAAAACTAGGAATAGATGAAACGAGATAATTTTTATATTCCAAGTCATTCATAGTTATATAGGGAGTTCTGGAAGGCCCATTAAAATAGATTATTATAACAAGGCGAATTAATGGTTTCTTCAGAGTTAAAAAATAAACTTGATTAGCTATATGAGAAATTCATTACCAAAAATCATTTTTCAAATCTGAATAATAAATTATAGGCTATGTAGAACTAATTTAGATCTATTTGTGTGTGACATATTTGACCTGCCTTTGTTTATGGAATAAATGCAGCTGCTCAATGTGTTTATATAATAACTAATTAATGTTTGATGGTCCATCAACTTGATCTATGAATGCTGTAAAGAAAGAAAATAAAAACTGCTAAACTGCATATCATGCTCTGAAGTAGCCAAGATTCTTCTGGGGGAAAAAACTTTGAAGTACATTTTTAAAAAGAAATATTTTATTTTCTTGCACAATAATATGCATATTAACTACATCACTTCAGAAGTGATGTTTTTCCCTTAAGTAAATCCATTACTAATAGAGTCCTTATTCATCTTTTTCTATTTAAAAGTAATACACAATAATTTCAAAACATCATTTTAAAAATAATGTATTTGATGTAAATATCTTTTAGGGGCATGCAAAGTTAATAAGGAAAACAGTTTTTCATATTAGAAAATTTTATACATTTATTAGATTTATGCATGCTGACTTTTTTTAATTTAAAATAAGAATGTAAAAGCTAACTTTAAAATTTCTATTTAATTCATGGCTAGAGAACAGGCATTTGTCTATTCTCTGTTCTGAAACTTTAGTTTCATTCAGTGAAAATCAAAAGGAATAATCCCATAAGTCAAACAGAATGTGTATATGTGGTTATCAATAGATGAAAACTTAATAAATTTTTGAAATACAGAATACGTAAATTGATTAATGAAATAAGAAAAGTAAGCCACTGTTTAGGATAGATGTACAGCTTAGGTGAACATGATTTGATACCTCTGGTTCAAAAAATGGGAAAACAGATAGGGGCTACAAAAGGAGAATTGATCCTGTTTAACTGAGTAACTAGATAATTTAATTATCCTACATGCCTTCCTTAATTTGAGAGCAGAGCAGCCAGTTTTTTACCATCTAGTCTAAAAATAAAGGAATTCTCTCTAAAAAAATTTAGTGAACGGTTTGGTTCCTAGTGTTGGAATTAGTACCTCTGAATTAAGTGCTCTTCACTCTGGCATTACCTACATATCGAGAGAGGAAAATCACAATAACATAATAGGAAACACATCAACTGGGTCCTTCATTTCTCGATGAACAATCAAAACCAGTAGCATGAGAGACAAAGCTAAAAAAAAAACTAAAATTCTCTTAATTCCATAATTAAGAGAGAAAAATAATTTGAGGCACAGAACACTATCAACAACAACAAAAAAATTTAAAAGAAAAAATAGAGTGATTTAATTAAAATTAAAATATAATAGGGAACTGGAAGATAATTTTTTTTAAGGAGTTACTTCTTGAGAACAAAAAAGAAAAATCAAAAAGGAACATAACTCAGGATTCAGGAAACAGTGGACTAAAAATAGGAGTACAATAAAATGTAATCTTTGGTTGACAGCTGTGCTGTAGGCCCAAAATGAAAACAGATATCAGTAGAGCAAGTATAGAGTAGGAGTTTGAAAAGTCTAGAAGGGAATGAATGTCTCTGGGAAAATGGAATGGAGAACATGAAATTCTAGATAAGGTAGTCATACTGTGGGTATGGGAAATTTTTGTTATTCTCGTGTTAATAAAAAAGAAAAGCAAAAAAAAAAAAAAAAAAAAAGCCTGAGAAACAAAATGTGTACAAGAACATTATCATTTACATATAAAACACACATTAAATGTGACTAGGATTTTTAAAAAACGTGTAGAATGACAGTAACTGATTTTCTTTTGATGATAGGAACATTTTCTTTAAGTGGCACAAGAGTCGCGATGTCAGATCTAAAGAGCTAGAAAGTAATTCTAGTATACTGGTTAGTTCTGCTTTAAAAATTCACTCAATAATTTATATTTAAATTAATATCATATATAATGTAATCATATATGATAACATCTATTGCATAATATATAGCATATAATTATATTCAATATATGATATATTGTAATGTGTTATATTTAATATAATATTTTATCTCATATTTATTGGTACATTATGATTTATATTCAATATTATACATTATATATAATATTTCTTATCTGGGAAGCTCTTTATCTGTCCTTTGATTCTAAATGATAGCTTTTCTGGGTGGAGTGATCTTAATTGTAGGTCTTCTCTTTTCATCACTTTGAATATTTTGTGCCAATCTTTTCTGGCCTGCAAAGTTTCTGTCGAGAAATCAGCTGACAGTCTAATGGGAGCTCTTTTATAGGTAACTGATTGCTTTGTCCTTGCTGTTTTTAAAATTCTTTCTTTATCTTTAACCTTTGGCATTTTAATTATGAGGTGTCTTGGTGTGGGCCTCTTTGGGTTTATCTTGTTTGGAACTCTTTGAGTTTTCTGGGCTTGTATGTCTATTTCTTTTGCCAGGTTAGGGAGTTTTCCATCATTATTTCTTCACACAGGTTTTAAATTCCTCTCTCTCTTCTTCTTCTGGTACCTCTATGATTCAAATGTTGGTATGCTTGATGTTGTCCCAGAGGCCCCTTAAACTATCCTCATTTTTTTGGATTTTTTTGTTGTTGTTGTTATTGTTGTTCTGATTTGGTGTTTTCTGCTACCTTATCTTCTAAATAGCGGATTTGATCTTCTGCTTCATCTAATCTACTATCGATTCTCTCTAATGTATTCTTCATTTCAGTTGTATTCTTCATTTCTGACTAGTTCTTTTTTATTTTTTCTATCTCCATTTTTATGTTTTTTATCTCTTTGTTAAAGTCCTCTTTGAGTTTATCTACTCTTCTTCTATGGTCTTTGAGCATCCTTATAACCAGTGTTTTGAAGTCTGCATTTGGTAGATTGCTTGTCTCCATTTTGTTGAGTACATTTTCTGAAGCTTTGTTCTATTCTTTCACTTGGGACATGTTTCTTTGTTTCCTCATTTTGACTGTCTTCTTGTGTGATTCATCAGGGTCAGCTAACCAGTGTTAGCCAGGTTGATGGAAGCACAGATATGGCAGCCACCTGTGTCTGCACACTGGGACTTGGGAGAGATCAACAAAGGAACAATGACTTCTGCCAGAACTTCTTTCTAGAAGAAAGTTGTCCCTCCAGACCTCATCTTAAAGCCAGACAATTCAGTTTCTCCCCATATGTCTCTGGCTCCTTTCAAGCTGCTGCCCCAGTACTGGAGCTCAGAGCAAGTGAGCCCCTCAGCAAGTAAGTCCATGTGAGGGCCCTTTAAGATGAAAGCCTGGAAATCCTGAAGGCCTCCATCTCAGCCACATCTTTACTAGTTTTCACAGCCAGAAGTTGTGGGGACTTCTCTTCCTGGCACTAGAAACCTGGGCTGGGGAGCTTGGTGTGGAGCTGGGACCCCTTGCTCCTCAGAGGGGACCTCCATGACTGAGATATCCCTCCTGATTTTTAATCACCACCCTCGTGTATGGCAACCAGCGCATTCCGCTTCTTTTGTGTGTCCTTTGTTGTAAGACTTGTTCTGCCAGACTTCAGGTGATTCTCAGTGATGGTTGTTTTGTAGTTTAGTTGTAATTTTCATGTGGTCATGAAAGAGGCAAGCACATTTACCACCACTGCCATCTCGGCTGGAAATCTGTATAAGAATTTTTACTACATCCGTTTGGAGATGTTTCTGACTTTCATTCTCTTTACTTAAATAGCACTATTTAGTTGTTATTTATGTTTTAAATGCCTTTGTTCTTCAAGAGGTTGAAGAAGGAAGAGAAGGAGGAGGAGGTGGAGGCAGAAGGGGAGAAGGAGGAGAAAACATTAAGAAAAAGAGAGAGTTTTTTTTTAATTTATCTAATTTATTAAAACAATTTTTCACATAATTGTACACATTAAATGATGGCTTAAATGTACATCATATACACCATTTTCTGTTATAGGAAATTACACCCTGGAGTAAATGTTTGTTGGAACTGTGATTCCAGATCCTTTTTAATGTGTAAATTATGTATGTTAAAAAAAGTATACTTGAAGTCCTTATGTACTCCATATTCTTCTAGTTGACACTGATATAAAACAGTATTTTCCCTTTCATAAATCTCAAATTTCCTTTATCTGTTTTGGAGCAAAAAGTAAAGACAGATGGCAGAGTAGAGCTGTCGATTCTTAATCTAGTTCTTGTTGTATAAAGGGAGTGAGATCCACTTACACACAAATTTTTAAATAAACTTTTCCAGTTACTTTGATTTTTTTTCTTTCCTTGAGTATAATCTGTCCTAGAATCTAGTATACCTTACACTTGCATTAAAGATACAATACCTGTGTCCTACATGTGACCAAGAGAATCAATAACTAAGTACCTTATCATGAATGTGACTGATTGGTTCAGTCCTATTAAGGCTTGTTAACATTCTATTTTACTAGAGATCCAGCAAGTATATTACAGGAGCATAATTTGCATGCTTGACCTAGGTTTATATTCACAAATATGCATCATAGAACTCAAGTGTGAAAAATAGAAATAAATGATGACAAATATATATCTGTTTTTAAATAAATGCACCAAAGAAAATGCCAAATATCTAAAGGGATCATCAATTTCATCTTCAATGACCTGAAGGATGTGGTATATTTAATTTTGCACTGATTTCATTCTCTTTACTTAAATAGCAGTATTTAGTTGTTATTTATGTTTTAAATGCCTTTGTTCTATTAATATTTTATTGTCCAATGAAATGTTTTATTAGTAATAGGCAATTTCTTTTTTCTTGTACTGAAGTTGCATAATATCAGTTCCTAAAGAACTGTTTCCAGTGTTACTTATAAACCTGATTGTAGCATAATAAAAATGAGGTTAGATTGAGTGATTTGCCTTTCTCATATTTAGTAACATGTATACAGTTGCTTTTTCTATATTATGTAAAATTACTTTTTCTAAGAGTTCATATCATCTACATATCCATAATGCTCAGCACAATGCCTGCTCTGAGTCTAAGCAGGAGGGGATTAGAATAGTCATGTAGGAGATGTCTTTGTGTGCCAACCTAACCTCCTACAATAACTTCATGGTAATTTTAAGTAGCTCTAGGAACTATGACAGAACATGAAATATGACAGACATAAGAAAATGTATACTAAATAAGAAATATACCATGACGTTGGGTTTTAGATGTGTAAAAATTACAGATTTATTATATCAAAAATAAATGATAAATTATGAGTTAATCCATGGAAACATGTATCATTGTTTTATCAGATTATTTCATCCCCTGACCTATCTTCTAGAAGCTTGATCACACTTCCTTTGATAGCAGGCATCTTCCTAGGCATTCTTCAAATGGGGAAAATAAGATATTAGCTCCATTGGCATGCAACACAGATTCATCTTCAATCAGAGAAAGTGACCAAGATGGCGGAGGCTTTAAAAACAGCACCGATTGTTAAATATCTCATTATCAGTAAGTACACTAGAGATATTTGACAAGATATAATTTACTCAATTATGTTACTAACCCGTGCTTCTCTGTTCTCCATGTTCTGATGTGTAGATCTGCATGGCTTCAGTTTGTGGCGCTGTTCTATGAAATCTGGCTCATTTTACTGGATGTAAATTAAATCTATCATTCATTCAACAACAAGATCTCAAACACTCATTTATATCAGGCACTGTGCTAAGATAGTGCATTTGTCATGACAGACTATAAGAGACAAAACTACTTATGTTTTAGATATTCTCTATAATTCAGTAAGATCAAAGTACTGAATATGATGGGATAGGACTTTTTTCTTATTTAGAATATTGAAAATAGCTTGACTATCTGCCACCTGTTATTCTACTAATATTCTACAGTGTAAAAACTATTCACCAAATTGAGAAAATAGACACTTTCTCTATGGCTGTAAGGTAATATTTATATCTCTAAAATCTCTCTGAAGATAAAAAAAAACTTTTGAGAAAGTTAAATAACTTAATATGTTACTAAGGAGAATTCCAAATGTTTGTGTTTAATAAATAAACTCCAGAATGAGTATATTTTTATGACTTTTGTTTTCTGAATTTACTTTATATCTACCATTAAAGGAAAAAAATGAAGATATTTTTTCTAAAGTTTTTTTTATTTTCTGTGTGTGTGTGTGTGTGTGTGTGTGTGTGTGTTTACAGAGAGAGAAAGAAAGGGAAGGAGGAAAGAGAGAGATGGAGTAGAGTGAAAGTTTAGAAGCTTAGATTTTATTATTATATATTTCCTTTATAGTTATTTATTTAATGAAGGTTTTTAACATTATTGTTATTGTACTGAAGTTTTGGAAAATTTCAACAGTATAACATCCTAAATCACTTACTTTGAGAGAAATATTAACTCTTTGATTAGTCTTAGACATAGAAAGAGTTAGGAAAGAATAGCTCCTAGATGCCTCAGAGTGATGTCATTTTTTTAAATTAGTCACATGATATTTTAAGAAGAAATGAAGCTTGGGGGGCAAAGAAAAGAAAAAGGTGGGGTAACTTTCTGTGAGAGAAAATTCATAAAAACTACCATATTGGTCTACTATTTTGCATTACGTATTTCTGTAAAACTAATTTTCATGTTCCTTCTAGTTTATTTTATTAAACAGTACATTGTTTGATGGGAATGTAAATTTATACAGCCACTATGGAAACTGGAATGGAGGTTCTTCAATAAATTAAAACTAGAACTACCATATAATACATCAATTTCACATTCGGGTATTTATCTGAAGGATGTATTCATGGGAGCATTACATACAATAGCCAAGATATGGAAACAATCTAAATATCTATCAGTGGATGAAAGGATAAAGTAATTGTAATATATATAATGGAATATTATTCAGCCATAACAAAAGAATGAATCCTTGCCACTTGCAACAAAATAGATGGACCCTAAGGGTATTATTCTAAGCGAAATAAGTCAGAGAAAGACAAATATCATATGATCTCTTATTGTGGAATCTAAAAAACAAAAAAACAAAAAAACAAGCCTATAGAAACAGAGACTGGTGGTTGCCAAGGATGGGTGTGGGTAGGTGGTGTTAAAAATGGGTGAAGGGGGTAAAAAGGTTAAATAGATACATAAATGAGATAAAAGTTGCCTTTCCAATTTAAAAGAAAGTTAAGTAACAAAATATTTCATTGTTTCTTTCACTCATTTGAGTAACAGAACTTTTAAACTAAATTTATATTGTATATGCTCTAAGACACAAGTAGAACTCCAGTTAATGAAGAAACAAAATCTAAATGTATGTTTTATTTTATAATTCTGTTTCTGTTTTGTGTTTTGTCTGTTATGTACCAAAGGCTGATCCCATTTTTATCAATTTTTCAGCATTTGTGTGGAACAGCCTGACTTAAAATATAATCAAAATAATGTATGTAGATTATTGAATTCTGGAAGATGGCAGACTAGGTAAAAGCAGAGTTCATCTCCTACCAGGACCACATTGAAATTACAACCAAATTATAAAATAATCAATGTGGAGAATCACCTGAAGTCCAGCTGATCATAACACCTACATCTGATAATATAAAGGAGCCACATCAAAGCCAGTAGGAGGGCAAAGTCGTGAATCCGGCTGGATCTGCACCCGCAGGTGGTGGAGGATCACCAGGAGGGAGAGCGAGGCTTCAGAGGCTCTCTTGAGGGAGAGGGGCGTCCTGGTCTCATCTGGGGGCTCTCCAGCACGGGGTCCCAGCCCAGGGTAAAGGAGATTCCAATAACTCTGACAGTAGAAACTAGAGGGGAATTCCAGTTGTCTGGGTGAAATGGTAGGCGACTGAGCCCCTAGACGTCCCTTTGAAGGACCCACGCAAGGCTTTCTGACCTGCGGACATTCACCTGGGACACCGGCAGTGGGTCAAAGGCTAGTGCGGGATTCAATCTGAAAATGTTTCCATTACCTGGCATCAGAACGAGGGCTGGAAAGGCAGCCACCATTGTGCCTTGGTCCGGCCCCACTACAGAGTAATCTACAGACCATGTCAACTTGATTGTGCAAACCTCTCCCACAGAGCCATTAGGAAGCTCTGGTCTGAGGACATCAGCCTGACCCATCTAACTTTTAGACTGCCCGGAGCAGTTGTTCCTGGATGGCTGCCAAGCTCTGATCCCAGTGATTCAGAGTATTTATAGTGGAGTAGCCATTGGCCATCACTGTGAGCAGCATTTCTAATCCCAGCAAAAGCAGCCAACCTTCTAAGCTTCATTTCCATTTCCAGCGGGCGACCAGTGCTGTGAGCCGCATTTCAGAGGAAGGGTTAGGCAGATCACTTCTGCCAACACGAACTTGGGTGGATATCAGGGACCTGTGGGTCAGTCCCAGACAGCAGCTGGTCTTGCTGTGATCTGAGTCTTCTGTGGGAACTCACAACAGTTACCAAATTTTCAGCAAGACAGCCTGTATTGATCTGACTGCCATTGTCTCTCTGAGACCCTGCCCCGCCCTAACCACAAATTGCCCCAGGTGGCCCATTGACAGTCAACTGACACAGCCCTGCCCTTCTCCTCCCCTGATCACCTAATTCACATAGGCAACAAACTTTGGCTGGCACAGGGTGATCACAGAAATCAATGGCAGGCAGACTTCTGCTGCCTGCGAGACTTGCAATATTGTGTCTGGGGAGTACAGGGATCTGTGGGAACACTTCTGATGGCAGCTGGTCTCACTGTGATCTGGGTCTACAGCAGGAATGCCCAGGCACAGAAGTTGCAGCAAAACTGAGGTTGTATTGGCCAAATGGACGTTGTCTCCCTGAGATCTCACTTCTCTCAAGCCACAAAGTGCCTGCAGCCCATTGACAAGCAGCCTCTTGTGCTCTCCTTGGCTCTAGGGTTGAGTAGTTAGCACAGGCAACAGACCTTAGCTAGCACAGTGAATGCTTTTCGAAGAAAAACAGTTGTGGACAGACCACTGCTGCCTGTACGAGCTGCAATATCTCTTAAGGGCATTGCAGGGTTCTGTATTGGCCTGACAACCCTTGACTCCCTGAATTCCTGCCCCATCCAGTACACAAAGTGCCCACTGCACATTGATAGGCAGATGACCCTGCTCTAGGATAGTGCATTTATGCCCAGGGTGGACAGCAGTTGACCTTGCTACAAGTGGAAACTTATACAGCGAGCCACAGAGATAGCATGGACATGTAAACTGACACTGCAGTGGCTGGGGGAAATTTACTCACTAGACCCAGGAGACTCCCAGGGTCCCTGCACCACCCAACACACATATCACCCAGAGGCTCATCCAGTTTCAGAGACTTACAGGCAACTGGTGGGCAGTATTAGGCCTTGAGAAACACTGGTCCCTCTGCTAAACTGTCATAGGTCAGGAACAGGGGATAATCGAGAGCTGCCTATGGCATTGTCTCTTCCCCTTACCTATAGATCCAGCATAGGCAACAACCATCAGCAGATCACCTTGTAGTTCTCACTAAGTAGTCCTGAGCAATCAAAAGCAGTAGCTGACCTTGGTTTATGGGGGAGCACCTCTCAAGGGGCCACAAAACTAATGCAGCTGAAGGGTGGCATCAGACCACAACAGAACAACTCCTGACTGGTTTCAGTAGTGATACACACAAAGAGTGGTTGCAACAAATGCACAAGCTTGCTAGGGCAAATCCCACTCAGTGAGGTCAGCCCCCACACCACAACTCTTATCCTGAGGGTACAGCCAATTCCCATAATTAGTCAGCCTGAGTATTAATCCCACTCACTGATCTACTAACAACAATAAAGGCTCGGCAACAACAGAAGATCACACACAACCCACACAAAAGTCATGTCCAGAGCTCCTGGCACAGAGGATCAGGGAGAGCGTGCCACTGGGCCACACAGGACACCTTCTACATTAGGCCATCTGGCCAAGGCTGAGAGATGAAACAAATATTCTTGACACATAGAAACGAACACATAGAGGCTAATAAAAAGAGAAAACAAAGAAACATGCTGCAAATGAAACAACAAGAGAAAACTCCAGAAAATAAGCTAAATGAAATGGAGGCAAGCTACCTACCAGAGACAGAGTTCAAAATAACGGTTATAAGGGTTATAATTTATAAGGGTTATAACTTATGGGGGGAATGGATGAGCACAATGAGAACCTCAACAGAGAGATAGTAAGCATTAAAAAGGACATAGAAACCATAAAAAAAGAACCAGACAGAAATGAGGAATACAATAACTGAAATGAAGAATACACTAGAAGGATTCAACAGTAGATTGGAAGAAGCAGAAGATTGAACCAGTGAATTGGAAGATAAAGTAGCTGAATACACCCAATCAGAACAACAAAAAGAAAAAAGAAATAAAAAAAAAAGAAGATAATTTAAGAGACCTCTAGGACATGAAGCATAAAAATATCCGAATCATAGGAGTACCTGTAGAGGAAGAGAGATAGCAAGGAATTGAGACTCGATTTGAAGAAATAATGACGGAAAACTTCCCTAATCTGGCAAAGGAAGCACAAAGAGTTCCAAATAAGAAGAATTCAAACAGATCTATACCAAGACATATCATATTTAAAATTCCAAAGGTCAAAGACAAAGAGAGAATCTGAAAAATATCAAGAAAAAGGAAGCTGGTTACTTACAAGGGTACCCTCATAAGAATGTCTGCTGACTTTTCAATGGAAACTTTGCAGGCCAGAAGGGAATGGCAAGAAATATTCGAAGTTATGAAAAACAAGAACCTACAACCACAGATACTCTACCCAGCAAGGCTTTTGATTAAAATGGAAGGTGAGATAAAGAGCTGCCCAGACAGAAAAAAGCTTAAGGAATTCATCACCAACAAGCCAGCATTACAAGAAATGTTAAAGGGTCTTTTGTAAAAAAGAGAAGGGGTAAAAAAGAAAATAGAAATAACAAATAAGAATAATAAAATGACAGTAACAATGTACCTATCAGTAATCACCTTAAATTCAAATAGATTAAATGCTCCAATCAAAAGACATAGGGTAACTGAATGGATAAGAAAACAAGACCCATGCATATGCTGTCTAGAAGAGATGACTTCAGATTAAACAACACTCACAGACTCAAAGTAAAGGGATGGAAAAGATATTTCACGCAAACAGAAATGGAAAAAAAAAAAAGCTGGCATAGCAATAATTATGTTAGATAAAATAGACTTTAAAACAAAGGCTATAATAAGAGATTTAAAAAAGGTCATTACGCATTAATAAAGGAATCAATAAATCATGAGGATATAACCCTAGTAAACATATATGCACCCAAATAGGAGCACCTACATACATAAAGCAATTATCAATTGATATAAAAGGAGAGATCAATAGTAATACACTCACAGTAGGAGATTTTAACACCCCATTGACACCAATAGACAGATCTTCCAGGCAAAGAATCAACAAGGAAACAATGGGCCTAAAAGATAAACTAAACAGATGGACTTAATAGATATTTTCAGAGCATTTTACCCCAAAGCAGCAAAATATACATTCTTCTCAAGTGTATATGGAATATTTTCAAGGATAGACCACATGTTACACAAATCAAGGACACAAATCAAGTCTCAATAAATTTCAGAAGATTGAAATCATATCAACTGTCTTCTCTAATCACAATGGTATGAAACTAGAAATCAACTACAAGAAAATAACTGAAAAATACATAAACACATGGAGGCTAAATAACATGCTACTAAACAATGAATGGGTTATTAATGAGATCAAGGAAGAAATCAAAAGATACCTAGAGACAAATGAAAATGAAAACACAATGACTCAAAATTTGTGGGACACAGCGAAAGCAGTCCTGAGAGGGAAATTCTTAGCAATATAGGCCTACCTCAATAAACAAGAAAAAGCTCAAATAAACAATCTAACCTTACAATTAAAAAAAACTAGAAAAAGAACAGCAAACAAACCCCAAAGTGAATAGAAGGAAGGAAATAATAAAGATCAGAGCGAAAATAAATGAAATAGAGTCTAGAAAAACAATAAAAAAGATTAATGAAACCCAGAGCTAGTTCTTTGTAAAGATAAACAAAATTGACAGACCTTTAGCCAGACTCATCAAGGAAAAAAGAGAGAGGACTCAAATAAATAAAATCAGAAATGAAAGAGGAGAAATAACCATGGACTCCACAGAAATACAACGGATCATATTAAGATACTACGAGCAATTATACGCCAACAAATTGGACAATCTGGAAAAGATGGACACATCCCTAGAAACATAGAATCTCCCAAGACCGCGTCAAGAAGAAACAGAAAATCTGAACGGACCGATTACCACCAATGAAATAGAATCAGTAATCAAAAACCTTCCAAAAAACAAAAGTTCTGGACCAGATGGCTTCATAGGCAAATTTTACCATTCAAAGAATTATCACCTGTTTTTCTCAAACTATTCAAAAAAATTCAAGAAGAAGGAAGGCTCCTTAACTCCTTTTATGAGGCCACCATTACCTTGATTCCAAAACCAGGCAAAGAGATTACAAAAAAAGAAAACAATAGGCCGATATCTCTTATGAACATTGATGCAAAAATCCTCAATGAAATATTAGCAAACTGAATTCAGTAATACATTAAAAATATCACACACCATAATCAAGTTGGATTTATTCCTAGGATGCAAATCAATATTCTCAAATCAATTAATGTGATACACCATATTAACAAATCGAAAAATAAAAACCTTATGATCCTATCAATAGATGCAGAAAAAGCATTCGACAAAAATCCAGCATCCATTTATGATAAAAACTCTCAGCAAAGTGGGAATAGAGGGAACATATCTCAACATAATAAAAGCCATATATGACAAACCTACAGCTAACATCATACTCAATGGGGAAAGGCTAAAAGCATTTTCCTTAACATCAGGAACACAAGAATGCCCACTTTCACCACTCCTCTTCATCATTGTATTGGAAGTCTTAGCCACAGCAATAAGAAAAGAGAGACAAATAAAAGGCATCGGAATTGGAAAAGAAGAAGTAAAACTCTCAACATCTGCCGATGACATGATATTATATATAGAGAACACTAAAGATTCCACCCAATCATGAACTTTCGGAAAGAGAAATTAAGAAAACAATCACATTTACTATTGTGTTGGAAACTATAAAATACCTCGGAATCAAATTAACCCAGAAGGTAGAAGACCTGTTTTTAGAAAATTATGTCATTGAAAAAAGAAATTGAAGATACAAATAAATGGAAGCATATACTCTGTTCATGGGTAGAAAGAATCAACATTGTTAAAATGGCCATACTACCCAAAGCAATCTATAGATTCAATCCCTATCAAAATACCAATGTTGTTTTTCAGAGAGCTAGAACAAATAATCCTAAAATTTATTTGGAGCCATAAAAAACCCCAAATAGCCATAGCAATCTTGAGAAAGAAGAACAAAGTTGGAGGTATCACACTATCTGATATCAAACTATACTACAAGACTACAGTAATCAAAGAAGCATGGTACTGGCATGAAAACAGATACATTGATCAATGGAACAGAATAAAGAGCCCAGAAATAAATCCATGCCTATACGTTCACTTAATATATGACAAAGGAGGTAAGAATATACAATGGGGTAAAAACAGTCTCTTCAATAAATTGTGCTGGGAAAATTGGACAGATACATGCAAAAAAAGAAGCTGGACCATCTTCTTACACTGTATACAAGAATAGACTCAAAATGGATTAAAGATTTAAATGTAAGACCTGAAACCATAAAACTTTTAGAAGAAAACATAGGCAATAAACTCTCTGATATTACTAACAGGAATTTCTTTTCAGATATATCTCCTCGGATGAGGGAAACAAAAGAAAAAATAAACAAATGGGACTACATATTTAGTTCATCCATCATTAGAAACAATTCTATCAGAGAAAATTGAAAGAATGAATCATTTATTTTCAAGTCAATATTTGGTGAATAAAAAAAATCTTAAGAAAAATGTAGTTTAAGTATGTTATTGCAAATTTGAACCTGTAATATATTCTGGATAAATTTGAAAATAGCACATATACATAAAAAGATTAACAATTAATATCTAGAAAGAGTTCTATTTTCAAATATATGTTTCTCAGTGATAGAAAACTTCCAACTTTTATTACGACCTAAGGAATGAAAATTTAGATATGTTCAATATGACTTCATAGTGTACACTTAAACCCAAATAATTAGGCAAGTTTTATACCAGGCTTTTAAAACAGACTTTAGTAATAATTATTACATATCTAGAAAATTAAGTAGATTATTCCTATGCAAAGGTAGAAAATCATCTGGATTTGAGAAAAATTCATCTCATTTTGCATATTTCTTAATTAAATGAGGATTGGAAATATAACTTTAAGGTTCTTTCTGACATTTAAGATGTCTTCATTATACTTCCCCTCACCACTCACATAAACCACCTATAAACGTGCAACTTTTCTGGCTATGAGTTTGTAAAGTAAAGACTTCCTTTTGGATTTATTCTGTGAACTTTATGTACCAGGAGGACTTTTTCTTGATATTGAGTCACAATGTTCTCCATGTTTATAGTCTATAATAGCTCGGTTATATTTTGTTGCTCAACTTAAAATTTATTTGGCAAACTTTCTTAGGTTTTTCATGACTCTATTCAAGTACGACCATCTCTCTGCAACCTTTCCTAACACCCTTTCATTTTAACCAAATACTACCAGCCTTTTATTGGTTTGTACTTACTGCATCTTCAACAAATTTTTATTTCAGTCATAAATCACTCTATTGCCCATGATTCTTTATAAATCTCTTTTCCCTTGATAAATATAAACTATACAAGGTCAATATCTTATTCATCTTTTTGTCTCCAAAGTCTAGTTAGGATAAAATCTGTTACCTCATATGTGTTTATAAATTATTTTGAAAAATGATCAAATTGTTGTATACATAATTCACAGATGGTTGCTGTAAATTTCCTTTATTTACCAGATTCTTTAAATCTGTGAGATTAAAATTAGAAACTGTTTTTTTAAAATTTATCTTCAGCATAAAATAATTTGATAGTATATTATTTGGATAGTGTGCAATTTATATTAAATGTCAACAAGGAAAGCTTCTCTACAACTAAACTTTTAAATTATTTTATTCTGTCATTAAATATTAATCATCTTTACAAACTGCTATCAAATAATCTATACAAAATTCTCTTAAAATTTAAAATAACCTAGTAAAAGAAGAGTAAATAAAATCACTCGCCAGGACTTAGATAATAATATTATCAGGGATGTATGCTTGGTGTCTGCTTCTATTTACTCTCATATTTAAGACATTTCTTCTCACTTTATAGTGCACTTCTGAGCACTGAAAATAAAGCTGATTTTAGATTGCTTTTTTTTCTATATGTTTTTCCAAAAGTATATCATAAGAAACAAACAGAGTATTCTTCCTAATCCAATGTAAAATGTTTTTATGTCCAGTATTATAATAATATGAAATATAAATCCCATATCATTCTACATCTTTTTGGTAGTTATTATATGTACCACTTATTTTGATATTTAAGAATGATCACCTTTTCTTTTTTCTGTGTATGGAAACCATCTATTAGATCTGATTATATTCTAAGCCAATCATACTGTTAGTTCGGTAGATTCCCCAAATTTCCTTATTACAACTTTCAGAATTCTTTGTAGTCACTTCTTAGTTTGCAAAACATGAATACCTGGAAATACCCTCTTCCTGGTCAGTTTAGTCCTTTCATTTACCAGCTGGTCCCTTCCCCCTACCCCCATCCCCCTCAATCCCAGATCAATTCTGCACTTCCTTTGTGCTTGCACCAACAAGACCTATGCCCTTTGTGTGCACAACAGCAAACCCTGTTTGCTTTATATTCTCACAATGCTTTGGAGAGAAGCTTCTACTGAACAGAACAAAACAAAACAAAATAAAACAAAACAAAACAAATAACAAAACAGATCATCCAACATACCCTACTGGTGAGGAGAAAGCAGAGAAAGTGTTCAAGAGACTGAGAAGCACTACTGGGAATTTGCAATTATTGGCGATGCTGGTGGAAGAAATGGTCATAATCAGGAAAATATGCTTTCTTTTACTGAAATATATACATTTTGGGGTCCATAGAAAATGATTGCTACTTAAAGTCACAGGACTAAATGAGATTTTCGGGGAGCAAGAGTGGAAGGAGCTCTTCATTTCATCTATCCATTCATACATACATTTATTGATCTATTTATACATACAGAGGTACACTTAGAAAAATATTCTGCCATGTAGTTAGATTTTGAATTTTCTGTTTTTTGTTTTTTGTGTACCTTCTCTGTTTTACTTGATGAAAATAGTGACGTCAATTATTAAAGAAAAGAGAGTGAGAAAAATGGAAGCATAATGATCATTAAAACCTGATGAATTAGTGTAATTAGAATAATGAGGTAATTTCATCTAACTGCTTTTAGCAACAAAAACGAAGACTTAAGTACTACTTCACAAAACAAAAATGCTGAATGTCATCTGGACATCTGTATTTAGTGTTTGCTATTCAACATCTACAGAAAGAACAAGAAGAAATAGGAAATAGCAACAACCAACATATGGTGGGAATTAGAGGAATAAATTATCAGTTTGAGAATTGTAATTGTTAACAGTTAAATTTTAATCATATAGTAATAATGCCAAATAGTACATTGAGTAAGAGCTTTTCAAAATTTCTTGGACAAAACTTTTGTTTGTTTTTAAAACAACACATTTTAATTAAAAATCCAAATACACTATGCTGTATATTTAGAGGGAAAATGTTGATATCTAACTTTGTCAGATTTTGACAGATTTAGGTTGAGAAATTTGGAATTTCATGCTAAGATGAAAGAAATTCACAACACCAAGTTAATTAGACCTGGGTTTTTGTCACAGCTCTGTAAATACTTTAACTAGGGAACAGATCAAATAACATATTAAAAAAAACTTATGTAACACACCAGCTTGAAATGTGTCACAGAAGATCTGTGAAATTAAAATGAAAAAATATACATAATAACATTTGAAAATAATTAGTCTTATAACAGTGACTGTTTGTTATATTATTATATAAATGAGTTCTATTTCTCTTGTTTTCATTCATTAAAAAATAAAAACTTTTCATTACCCATCTGTTTTCTTTCTCAGATCCTGTTTTTGTGTCTAATCAAGTACTCCATTTGTCATTAAGCCAGATAGCTCTAAATATCATCACATGTATGAAAAAAAAGATAGGTTTTCACTTTTCAAATTTTATTTCCTGCCTTTTTTTCTATTCTCTTTATCAATTTTTCATATAAAACCACTAGTGATAATGCAACTAATGAGTTCTCATTGTAAGGAATTTAGGTCTCCATATGAGGTATATGAGCTATTTAAACTCAAGTGGGTATCAAAGAATAGTTAAATATTCCAATTATGTGTCCTAGTTAAAGTTGCTTCTGCTGAATGCTACAGAAGTAACACTTCACAGTGAGAGAGAAAATATCATTTAATTAGAAGAACTAAACTGACCAAAGTATGCCAACAGAGACAGAGAATTTTATTTCTAAAACTGGGCTAAAATTACTATATTCAAGTGTATTTTTAGTTTTAATTTGGTATACATTCCACCTCATTCTGACTTAAATCATGATAGACTGCCTAAAGAGAATACATTTTTGTCTGCCCCATAGAAAGTTGAGTGATCTGTAGTATAGGGTGGTTTTAACTAAATAGAGTTTTAACAAAAATGATGATTTTAAAATTTACATTGTAACATTCCCCTAACATTATAAACCAAATTTAAATCCACTTTTATCTTTGAACCTTTGCAAAAATCATTAGATACTGGGACAAAGATTGCCATCTCTATTAAAAATAGTAACAGCTAATATTTATTGAGAGCAGCATACAAGTAATCAAACCAGGTACTTTCAACATATTATCTCGTTTAATTCTCAAAGCCATTTTTCAAGAAAATACTATTATTTTACTATTTAAAAGAGATAGTTACTTAGACTTAACTATAAATGGCAGAATAGCTGCTAAGATCCAGGACCATTGAAATGTTCTTAACCACTATGTGAGGACACTGAAAATCCAAGTGCTAGTAGTAGGTAGCTGAGCCAGTTATAAAATCCCAATTTCTAATTGGTAATCAAACAAATTTTTACCTCCACTTTATCAACCATATTTTTCTTGTTTTTATGTAATAGATTCTCCAGTATTTGCATAGCCTGTTCCCACCTGCCCTTGCATTTCAGAGGACCTATAATATATTTGTTCAGAATAAATATCACATTGCTGATTGCTTCTTGCCATATAAAATGCTTATCATCTTCATTCATTCTGTCATAAGCACAGGTCTACTCTGTTTTATTGCACTTCGCTTTATTGGACTTTGCAGATATCACATATTTTACAAATTGAAGTTTTGTGGCAACCCTGTGTTGCAGAAGTTCATTTTTTCCAATAAAATTTGCTCACTTTGTGTCTCTGTGTCACATTTTGGTAATCCTTGTAGTATCTCCAACTTTTTTATTATTATTATATTTGTTATGGTGCTTTATGATCAGTCATCTTTGATGTGACTATTGTAATTGTTCTGAGGTGGCATAAACCACACCCATATAAGACAGTAAACTTAATAAATTTTATATGTCTTCTGACTGCTCCACAAAGTAACTGTTCCCACATCTCTCTTCTTCTCCTTGGGTCTCATTTCCTGAGACACCACAATCTTAAAATTAGTTAATAACCCTATATGCCCTGTAAGTGTTCAAGTGAAAGGAAGAATTGCACATCTCTCACTTAAAATCAAAAGCTACAAATTCTTAAGCTTACAAAGTCATGTCAAAAGCCCAGAAGGGCAAAAGCTAGGCCTCTTTCACCAAACAGCCAAGTTGTGAATGCAATGGAAAAGTTCTTGAAGGAAATTAAAAATGCTACTCCAGTGAACACATGAATAAGAAAGTGAAACAGCCTTATTGGTGATATGGAAAAATTTTATTCCCTTAAGTTTGGATAGAAGATCAAACCAGCCACGACATTCCCTGAAGCCAAAGCCCAATCCAGGGCAAGAACCTAACTCTGTTCAATTCTATGATAGCTGAGAGAGGTAAGGATGCTGCAGAAGTAAAGTCTGATTCTATCAGAGCTTGATTCTTGAGGTTTAAGGAAAGGACCAGTCTTCATAACATAAAAGAGCAAGGTGAAGCAGCAAGTGCTGATGTAGAAAGTGCAGCAAATTAACCAGAAGATCTAGTTGAGATCATTAACAAAGGTGGCTACCCTAAACAATAGATTTTCAAAGTAGACAAAGCAGCCTTATATTGGAAGAAGATGACATCTAGGATTTGCATAAAAACTTCTGGAAAAGATTTAACCATTCTAGATGTCATTAAGAACATTAATGTTTCATGGAAAGGGATCAAAATATCAACAAACATTAACAAGAGTTTGAAAGAAGTTGATTACAACCTTTACAGATGACGTTGAGGGGTTCAAGGCTTCAGTGGAAGAAGGAACTACAGATGTGGTATAAATAGCAAGAGGACTAGAATTAGAAGTAGAACATAAAGATGTGACTGAATTGCTTCAATCTCATCACAAAACTTTAACATATGAGGAGTTGCTTCTTACTGATGAGCAAAGAAAGTGGTTTCTTGAGATGGAATCTACTCCTGGTGAAGACTGTCGAAATGACAACAAAGGATTTAGAATATTACTTCTTAGTTCACAAAGAAGCGGCAGTGTTTGAGAGGACTGACTCCAATTTGGAAAAAAGTTCTAGTGTGGCTAAAATGCTGTCAAAATGCATTGTGTTCTGCAGAGAAATTCTTCATGAAAGGAAGAGTCAATCAATGCAGCAAACTTCACTGTTGTCTTATTTGAAGAAATTGTCACTACTCTGATAAATCAGCAGCCATTGAAATCTAGGCAAGACCCTCCACTAGCAGAAAAATTACAACTCACTGAAGACTCAGATGATAGACTTTTTTAGCAATAAAGTATTTTTAATTAAGGTATACACATTGTTTTTTTGGACATAATGCTATTGCACTTAATAGAGTACAGCAGGGGTCCCCAACCTCTGGGCCACAGACAGGTACCTGTCGATGGCTTGTTAGGAACAGGGCTACACAGCAGGAGGTGAGGGGTGGGTAAGCAAGCTAAGCTTTATTTGTTTTTGCAGCTGCTCCCCAGTACTAGCCTAGCATCACTGCCTCAGCTCCACCTCAGATGATCAGGCATTAGAGTCTCATAGGAGCACTGGTCCCTGGTGTCAAAAAGATTGGTGACTGCTGGACTGCAGTATAATATAAACTTTTTTATGCACTGGGAAACCAAAATATTCATCTGATTTGTTTATTGAGATATTTGCTTTACTCTGGTGGTCTGAAATCAAACCCACAATATTTTTGAGGTATACCTGTAACTCTAAAGTAGTTTCATTGCTGAATATAGGTTTATCAAACAACTCTTGAGCCTTTGTTAATACCTCATAATCTCTAAGAAGTTACTCAGTATATTTACTCACACACCTTTTCACTTATCTATATCAACCAACAAGAGAACAAATATTTACCATTCTGCAAATTTGAGAGACACATATTGGAAAAAAATATATATCTCTGAAATAGTTTTAAACACAATTGTTGATGTGATACCAGTAATAGAAAGGAATATAAATAGCAGTTGTGAGTCTTACCTGAACTATGTCTTTAGCATTAATGTAAAAAGGTTAGATTGTCTGGATTATATGCTAATTGTCCCACTATCCTGCATATCTTTCTGAAATTATCTAAATATTAGAATGTTTTGAATTTAAGATTTATGATTTTCATGTACAGCAAAAAAGATAAGGTCCTACTGCCCTATTCTAATAAAGCAGTGAGATTCAGGTGTAATTTTTAATATGTACTCAATTTTTTCTTATAGTATACACTGAGTCCTTTTTAGTTCGTTAAGCAAAAAGTAGAATTTAATTTTTTAAAAGTTATAAAGATAAACATCAGCAGATAATGCATTCAGAATTAAAAAGCATGACTTAATAATTTAATTACATAGAATTTAGATGTATTTTATCATTTACAGGGCTGAGGTATATGTTTCAAATATCAATGGGGAAATCAGTTGTTAAAAAAGAGAGAAGGTAGAGTATGGAGCCAGGATATTATATTGTAAAAAGTGCTGATGAAGAGTGAGATAATTCTTTGTATTACTTTTGTATCCTTGGACAAGTTTTAATTTTTATTCTGTAAATCTGAGATAATATTTATTATAATGATTGAGTGACACACTGTCAGTAAACTCATTGTAGAAGCTGACCATAGAAAGTACTTAAAACATTATAACTGAAATAATAGTATTATTTCAAAATGTCAAATACTCAAATGAATTTTTCTAGATATTATATGACCAAATTAAATGTAATATAAATTTTTATATAGATTGTTTATAACTATAAAATATTTATCAGAATAGTGAGTGTTTACCCATTTTAATTAAGTTCTCAAGAGAAATGATAATATTAAATAGTTTGTAATATTGTAAACATATAGAGTAGTTACTCACCATAAGTGAATGATATAATCAACATCTCAAAGCTTGAACAAACCTTAAAATTTTCCATAGTTTCTTTATATGTTTAATTGAAAGTTGAAAATAAAGATGAAGTATCTAGTGTACCCTTCTTCAGTCCCATGACCAAGGAGGCCTTAATGTTCTCAATAACATAACATTTTAGACAGGCATTTTCTTAGCCGTAGGCCCCTAATCTCACTTTTCTTAGAGCATTTACATTATTTATTTTTTTATTTATTAAAATTATGGGGGTAACATTGCTTAATAAAATCAAATAGATTTCAAGTATATAATTCAATAATATGTCATATGTATATTGCATTGTGTGTTCACCATCCAAAGTTAAATTTCCTTCCACTACCAAATATTTGACCCCTTTATCTCTGTTTACCTCTCCCCTTCCCCTCTTCCCTCTGGTAACCACTAATCCACTGTCTGTGTTCATAAGTCTCTATTTGTTTGTTACTTTTAGTTTTATATTCTGTATATGAGTGAAATCATATGGTTCTCAGCTTTGTCTGTCTGATTTATTTTGCTTAGCATGATAACCTCAAGATCCAACTATGTTGTCGCAAATAACAGTATTTCATCTTTTCTTGTGGCTGAGTTATATTCCATTGTTTCTATGTACCATATCTTCTTTATCCAATCAGCTATTGAAGGATATTTAGGTTCTTTCCATGTCTTGGCCACTGTGAATAATGATGCTATGAACACTGAGGTGCATATGTTTTTGTGAATAAATATTTTCAAGTTTTGGGGATAAATACCCAGAAGAGAGATTGCTGGGTCACATGGTAATTCTATTCTTAGCTTTCTGAGAAATTTCCATACTGTTTTGCATAGTAGCCGGATCAATTTACATTTCCACCAGCAGTATATGAGGTTTCCTTTTTCCTGCAAATGCCTCCAACACTTATTATTACTTGTCCTGTTGAAGAGAGACATTCTAACAGGTATGAGATAGTTTCTCATGGTTTTGATTTGCATGTCCCTAAAAGCTAGTGAAGTTGAGCATCTTTTCATATCTGTTGGCCATTTGTATGTCTTCTTGGAAGAAGTGTCTATCCACGTCCTCTGCCCATTTTTTAATTGCATTGTTTGTTTTTTTATTGTTCAGTTCTATGACTTCTTTACATATTTTGGAAATGAAGCCCTTATTGGAGACGTTTGCAAATATATTCTCCCATTTAGATGGTTGCCTCTTTGCCCCGTTGATGGTTTCTTTTGCTGTGAAGAAGTTTTTAGTTTAATATAGTCCCATTCATTTATTTTTGTTTTTATTTCCCTTACTTTTGAGGTCAAATTTATAAAATCCTCTTTAAAACCAAGATGCATGAGTTTAGTACTTATGTTTTCGTCTATGCAATTTATTGTTTCAAGTCTTATATTCAGATCTTTGATCCATTTTGAGTTAATTTTGGTGTATGGTGATAGATAGCAGTCTAGTTTCATTCTTTTTCATGTGGCTTTCCAATTTTGCCAGCACTATTTATTGATAAGGCCTTCTTTCCTCCATTGTATGTTTTAGGCTCCTTTGTGGAAAATTATTTGCTTACATATACAGGAGTTCAATTCTGGACTCTCAATTCTATTCCATTGGTTTGTGTGTCTGTTTTTCCACCATTACCATGCTGTTTTGATTGATGTTGCTTTGTAGTATAAATTGATGTCAGGCAGAGTGATACCTCTAGCCTTGTTCTTTTTCCTCATGATTGCTTGGCTATTTGAGGTCTTTTGTGTTTCCATGCAAATCTGCTGATTTTTTGCTCTGTTTCTTTAAAGAATGTCACTGTGATTTCGATGGGAATGGCATTAAATCTGAATAATGCTTTAGATAATAAGGCCATTTTAACTATGTTGGCTCTTCCAATCCATGAATAGAGAATATTTTTCCAATTTTTTGTATCTTCTATTTCTTTTAATAATGTCTTATAGTTTTCAGTGTCTAGGTCCTTCACATGCATCTTTGGTTTCTTCCTAAGTATTTCATTCTGTTTTTGCAATTGCAAAAAGAATTCCTAGAGCATTTACTTTAGAAAACTTGTAATTGTAAATTTTTTCTCTGATTCTTTGAAATGTTTGTACATTTAAAAAAAATCTTCTTGCCAGTTTTACAACCTAAGAATATCTTTCTCAAGAACCTGGAAACCATTTCTTTGAAATGCAATTATCAGAGGAGATAGCACCCTTATCTCCTAGTTTCTGTAGGAGAATAAGAACCTGACTTTTATGTGTGCCTTGCTCCAAGTTGCAAAACTACCTCCTGTTATAAGTATAAAACCAATTAGCAAATCCAAATGGCCTAATGTCCTCCAATAGTTTCCCATTAGCTCACTCCACCCCTTAAAATCCTACCACTGCTTCAGTGCAGTTAAAATCAAACTTAGTTCCAGCCTTTCTCCCCTGTTGCAATAGTCTTAAAGTCTTCCTTACCTGATTAACGTTGTCAGTGCAATTTTTACTTTTATGTGCATTATCTTCCAGTCCTGATTTCATTGAGAAAATCTGGTAGCATTTGCACAAAATTGAGAAATGAAGAAAAAAGACCACAAATAGTTAAAATCAAAACAAGCAAAAACTCATAAAGATATGCCAAATAAATGGATAGATTTCTCAAAGACACAATTTATAATCCTGTGTTTTAAAGTGGGGTAGCAAATTTACAGTTATCATTTCTAACATATTTCCCATAGTGTAAGATTTTTTTCAACATATTTACAATTTCTTCTTTGCCTAGTACCTAGTATATAATTAAAGACATAGTTAAAGTTTAGCACATATATGCTTTAATCTCTAAGCTTTTTTTTTTTTTTGCTATATCTTTATCAATTTTAAGGTAGAACAAGGAAGGACCTAAAAATTCCAAATAATAGGCTCTCAGATTTGATTTTGAAAATACGAAATGCAAACAAAACTAGATCATGTTTTGACAAGTTGTCCTGCTGAGTCTTACTTACCACCTAGTATGTCTTCCTCTATAAATGAGCTTTATAAAAAAGACAAGATAGATTATCCATTTATTCAGCATCTTTAAATGACTTACTAGGACCTCTTCATTTACAATGAGAACAGCTGAGAAAGCTAATTAGCAAACTAAGAAAGACACAGCAGGAAACAGTAATCATTAGTCACACCTTTTCCATACCAAGTAGAACGCATTTAGAAAAGGAAGCTTTTGCTTTTTTATTATTCAACATGAAGTGAGGTGAAATTCTTGACACAAACTATTGGTGAACAAATGTCTTCTCTAATTAAAGACAAGGTAATTTCAATAAAAATTTTATGAAAGGGAAATAAAGGAGATGATTAGTGAAAGTATTGATAAATTAAAAAGAAAAAGTCAGTGCTTTTTTTTTCAGTCTCTGACTTGACTATCTTTTGAATAAACGAAATAATGTTAGCATGAATGGCTTTTTTAATGGATAAAAAATTATTTATTTTGCCTGTCATTGTGGCATAAAATTTACATTCATTATCGGCCATTTACTAGATACCATGATTTTTTTAATCCTGTAAGGTGCTTCCAGGATTAATCCTAAAATATAAGATTAATTTCTTTATAATTTTAACAGTAGATTTTAAATTTTAGATGTAACTCATGAATGGTCGATGTAAGAAAAAAAGAAAATCTCACAATTTTTACAAATGAACAGAGATCTCCACCAGGCAGCTAAACAAGAAATAAGAACAAGAACCTGCTCCCCGCAACAACAAAAAAAATTGTTAACTTTCTTTCTTGGTATATAAATTCTACTTCTCTTTATGTTAGCTACAAAGCCAATTTAGAAGATATAATCAAATCCTGATGGTCTATCCTGTCTATAATATCACTCCCAATGTCATTTTATTAATTCTGTGAAAGAAAGCAGCCAAATTGCCAAAATTTGGCATTTTTTTTCTTTCTAAACTAACATCGACTGTAATAATCATCCCTATGTTAGTAAGTGCTCACGTTTCATTAATTTAAAGGTTCAATCTAGAATCGTATTTATACAATTAATAGACATTTTAATGGTACACCTAGCTTTGAAAAACATTGATTAAAGTTTTGAGAGATCTATTCATAATATAATGTGCTTCAAAATTGCCTTAAATGTGCGTGCATTTAAAAGAATCACTCTTTTCAGTGTGGTTCCAGTCCACAAAATAGCTCTCCTTCTCTCAAAAATGCACCTTGATCCTCAAAAATGCACACACCCAAAATGTAATTTCAGCCTCCTGACACGGGCATTAGTAGCTAAAAAGGGGTAAGCACACAAACCAAGATGTGTTTCCTCATTTGTCCTGGCAGTTGTTCGAGTTATAGTCATTTATGTATAAGTTGACCATAAAAATCTATGCAGAGTCCTAGTTAATATCTGTTGCCCCAATGGCCTAACTAATGCAAAATTTCATAAAATTTCATATAGAAAGATGTTATTGTTATTAAAATAATTTAAACAGATATTATTATTGATAAATTATTAATCTTCAATCATTGCTGTTAAGAAAGTAATTTAAATAAGCTGAGATAGGTCTGGTTGAACTTCACTTTAAATTTCCAATCTATATAAAAATAGTTCCAAGGTAACAACACTTTTCTTTGAGCAAAGAGTGGTCACTGAAGTATGCTGAGATATGAGTAGGGATAACTATTTGATATTGCTGCCTCGGCCAGCCATTTGCTGTACCAATCAATTGTGCCATTGCCTTTATTGGAAATTGTAAGACAGGAAGCTACTCATTGCTACCTGGCAGTATCAATGAGAAATGTAAAAAATTGTGTTGTATTCTTATGAAATATCAAATGAGCAGGTTCAACTACTATTTTATTTATCTTGATGTGTAATTGTTTTTAATTTTTGTGATAAAATCTTTTGCCTGTGATGAGCTCAAGAAATGAAACTCATGCTTAATGGAAAAGTGCTGGATTTCTCTTTTTCACTATTTAGATTTTTTATTTAGATCAAATGGTTGTTGTTCCAAATTAATTTTACTCATTTTTAATTTTGGGTTTGCTCATGCACTTATGAAAAATGAAGCAATAGTTATTAAATTTTTGTTCCACAGGGAAAAGTTTTGCAGGTACTTAAATAATATCATTCTCATATCAGTGTTGTATGAATCTGGGTTCTCCAGAGAAACAGAATGGAGAGAGAAGAAGAGCAAGAGGGAGAAGGAGGTAGGGAGGAGGGGGGAGAGGAGATGGGGGAGATTTACTATAAGGAATTGATTAGAGAGACTGAGAAAATCCAAGATCTACAGTCTGCAAGCAGGAGTCCCAGGAGATCCGATTGTAGAAGTTCCAGTCTGAGTCTGAGTCTGAAGTCAGAAGACAAATGTCCCAGCTTGACAGTCAAGCTGGGAGAAAGAATTTTTTCTAATTCAGCCTTTTATTCCACTTAAGCATTTCAAAGGATTTGATGAGGCCCACTGACATTGGGGAGGGCAATGTGCTTTCACGGATTATTTTCTAATTATTAAATTATGCTAGACTTTAATTTTGTTCTTTAAACGTGATGCACATTTTAAGAATTAAAAGAAATTTTTATATATTTGTAATCAAAAAACAAAAATGATTTGGCATAAAGTGGAATTATTTATGGACAGAATGTAAACTCATGAAATATTATTTTTCTTTTACATTTTTCATAGTTTGAATTTTATTTAGCTTTGATCTTGGTTGGGATAATATAAGGGCACAATGTAAATAAATTCGATAGTCTTTGGTACCATAATTTGATTATATAAAATGTTTAGAAAACACTGAACAAAATGATGAATTCTGATGTAATATCATCATCTCACTAAAAATTCATCTAACATTTTTTACTCAATCTCAAAAGCTGACGAGTTTAACCAGATACCAAATGTTCCTTTTAGCATTTGAGTGTTCATTAGTTAGCTATTGCTGCAACAAACTATACAAAACTTAATAGCTTAAAACAATAAACATTTATTATATAGCAGTTTCTGAGGATTAAGAATCCAGAGATAGTATCTAAACTGGTTGTTTCTTGTTTGGGGTGTTTCAGGAGGATCATTTAAACTTTAGGCAGATGTCGTGGTCTCTGAAACTTGACTGGGGCTTGTTGTGTCCAGAATAACCAGACCCAACTTGAGTGCTCTCAACCAGGAGACAGTTTATTAGCCGGCGGCTGTCCTTGCAAAGGAGCAGCCTCGAAATGCCAAGATACAAGGTTTTTAAGCCCCAAATCCCATTCCTCATTCTGTCTTAAACACAAAGGTCCATCTTTCTCCTATTCATTACCTGTCAACCCACTGGTCAAGTGTGCAAGCGGGGAGTACAGAAGCAGAAAGCTTGTTGTTAGAATGTTATGTTTCTATGGGTGATTGCCTATGTTCCCATGGGCTATAGCCAGTGTTCCCATGGGCGATGGCCAAACAGTAATTTTTAGCTTATATACAATTGATTATTTTTTATGCCACGCAAGCAAGCAGGGTTACACAGGCTAAAATTGACAGTTAGTGTATGAGTTCGTTGTTATAAGTTTCATGATTAACAGAATGTGGTTAGGGGTTCCAGAAACTAGGCCTAAGTTATAGACTTCCTTTGTCCAGTTTCAGGTTTTAATTATTCTTTAACCCTTTTACATTTCAGCAGGCCATTACAGGGCTGGAGGATTTGATTCCAAGTACACACAGGTGGTTAAATGGCTAGAAGCTTCAGTTTTTTTGACCCATTACCCCTTCCGTGAGGCTGCTCATGATATGATATAATAGACAGATTGGTTTCTCAAAGATGCCCATGGAATCTCTGACGATATTAATTTACACATTGAAAGGGATTTTGCAGAAGTGGTTAAGAAAGTGTTATGAAAATTAAACAATGCTTACCTTCTAATGATAGCACAAGTAAAATACTCAAAATTATAAATAAAATACTATGTATATCATTAGTTGCTTAACAGTTCATTATAAACTATAACTGCTATAGGGGTTGACAAAGAGGGTATCAATAAGCTATTTTTGAGTGTATACGTAAAGATAGAACTAAGAAATGAAAAAATTGTGAGGACTACATTTGCATAATAAGGCTAGAGAATGATTATGAACAAACTTGAAAGCCTAGCAGTAGAACCAAGCATTTTTTAAACATTTATATTTAGATCATATATTCAAGTAATTAACACCAGCTTATGGTGGAATGATTCTGAAAACTGTTGGAAAAAACAAGCTGATTAATACTCAATATCTATTTTTAATTCAACAGAAATGAATGACTGCTGTGCTAGAAATGTTAAAAGCAGCAGTAAAGAAGACATACCGCCTTTGTTCCCGAAGGATTTAAAGTATAGTTAGAAGTGTAGACGAAAAATTAGATTTGCAATTCTGTAAATTAAGTGCTATATTAGATCTATTCACAATCTCCAATTGTTATTGAGGATTATAAGTAGGAAATAATCTAGATTGGAGGGTGAAAGACCATAGGAAGTTATGAAAGTTGGGGTACCTGGATTGAGTCCTAATGAGTGAGTAGAAATTGATCTACTAAAAAGGTGTGTGTGTAGTGGGGGATGGGAACAAATTAATGGTGTATTATTGGCTTAAAACAACACAAAATTATTATCTTAAAGTTTTGAAGGCCAGAAGTATAATAAAGGTTTTATTGGGTTAAATCAAGGAGTCTGTAGGATTGTGTTCCTTTCTTGATGCTCTAAGAAAGAATAGATTTCCTTTTTGTCTGGGTTATTAGCATAATTCAGTCCCTTGTAGATAAAAGACCAAAATACCATTTTCTTGCTAGCTATCAGTGAGTGTTGTTCCCAGCTTCTGAAGTCTCGCATATCCCTTCTTCCATCTTCAATGCACAAGTATTAGTTTTCTATTGATACTGGAATAAGTTATCATAAACTTGGTGGCTTAAAGCAATACAAATGTATTGTCTAAAATCAAAAGTTTTGGCAGGGTTGCATTCCTTTTAGAGGCTTAATAGGAGAATCTATTTCCCTGTCTTGGTCAGCTTCTAGAGGCTGCCTGGATTCCTTGGCTTCTAGTTTCTTTTTCCATCTTCAAAGTACATCACTCCAATGTCTGGTTCCACTGTCTTATCTCTATTTTGTCACGTTGATCCTCTTGTCTCCCTCTTGCAAGAATTCTTGATATTACTTTGGGCTCATCTGAATAATCCAGGATATTCTCCCCATGGCAAGGTGCTTAATTTAATCATAACTGTCAAATACTTTTTTCGGTCATTTAAGTAACAAATTCATAAGTTCCAAGGATCAAAAGAAGTCATATTTAAAAGCAGCCATTATTTAACCTATCACCACCGGCAATAATAGGTCAAGTGCCTCTTTCATTACAACTTTCTCTTTTACTCTTCTGTCTTTTAAGGGTTTCTAATTAGATTGAACTTACATAGACAACCCAAGATAAATTCAAAGTCCTTCCCCTAAACTATGATGAAATGCAGGACAGGCCACCCCAAAATATGCCACTTTGGCATATTGATTATTTTGAATTACAGTTACTTGAGTAGCCAGTGCAAGAAGGACACTCTCACCCTCTTCTCTGTCCTCCTAAAAGCAAAAAATTAAATCTCCCATGTGAAAGTTCTCTTCCCTGCACCAGGAAGTAAAGACACATCCTTATCACCAAAGATAGGGAATTCAGGGCCCATAAAGCTGTGTAAACAAACTCTGCGTTGTTTCTCCCCTAATTACTACCCAACCTAACTTCCTTTGTCTTGTCTGTTTTTCATAAATGTATTGTTTATCTAAAGGATATAAAAGCTGCCTGTTTCGGTGATTTCTTTGAATCTCATATCTCTATACTCCCATTAGTACAAAATTAAAATCTGAATTTTTCCTGTTAATTTCTATTATGTCAATTTAATTATTAGACCAGACAGAAGAACCTGGAAAGTTAGAAGAAAATTTATTTTCCCCAACAATTACATCTTTTAGGTACCATTTGCCATTCCTGGAATTAAAACATAGATATCTTTAGAGGGTATTATTCTGCCTAGCTCAGATAGCTATTAAGCTTTCCAAAAAGAAATCATGGTAAATAGAAAAATTAAAACACATACTACTAAGTAGTCCCAGAGCATTGAAATGAAGAGTACGAGGTGAAGAGAATATATAAGAAATTATATAAAATGTTAGTAATGTTAAAGAATTTGCTTTTTTTCCCCTTAGAGAATGGGAAGCCACTGAAGAGTATAAACAAAAATAGAGAAAATTCACCTCAATTTAATTTTACACAACTTCAAAAAAAACCAGTATCTTCCCCTCTTAGTATACCTATCACACATTAATTCAACGGCAGCTTGAAAATAAACTATGACATTTTATTGTTTGTCCTGTAAACATTTTGTTATGTATCTTTAATAAAGTAAGACTTGTAAAACTATAATTATAAACAAAATGAGTAATTCTTTAATTTTGTCTAATGCTCAGTGTGAGTTCAATTTTCCCTAATTGTTACAAAACTTATTTTTTCTGTTCTAAATATTTTCACTGCCCTAAAAATCCTCTGTGTTCTGACTATTCATCTCTTGCATCCATCTTTCTGCAGCCCATGGTTATGACTGATCTTTTTACTGTATCCATCATTTTGCCTTTTCCAGAATGTCATGTAGTTGGAATTATACAGTGTGTAGCCTTTTTAGATTGATTTCTTCCACTTAGTAATATGATTTAAGGTTCTTCTGTGTCTTTTCATGGCTTAATAGCTCATTTCTTTTTAATGCTGAAAAATTTCCCTTGCCTTGGTACACCACAGTTTATTTACCCATTTCCCTACTGCAGGACATTGTGATTGTTTCCAGGGTTTTGCAATTATGAATAAAGCTGCTATAAACATCTGTGTGTAGGATTCTGTGTAGACATACATTTTCAATTCCTTTGAGTAAATTCCAAGGAGCAGGATTGTATGGTAACAGTACACTTTGTTTTTCAGAAGCTTTCAGTCATCCAAAGTGGCTGTACTATTTTGCATTTCCACCAGTAACGCATGACAGTTCCTGTTGCTCCACATCTGTGTCAGCATTTGGTATTGGTGTTCTGGATTTTGGCCATTCTATTAGGTATGTAGTAGTATCTCATTATTGTTTTAATTTGCATTTCCTTGATAATATATGGCGTGGAGCACCTTTTCATATGCATATTTTTCATCTACCTGTTTCCTTTTGTGAGGTATATCTTTTAGTTCATTTTTTGATCAAGTTGTTTATTTTCTTATTTAAAAAGTTTATTGTACTTCTTAGATAAAAGTCGTGTATAAGATAGATGTGTATTTTGCAAATTTTTTTGTCCAGTCTGTGGCTTTTCTTCTTATTCTCAACATGTCCTTTTGCAGAACAGAAGATTTTAATTTTAATGATATACAGTTTATTAACTATTTCTTTCATGGTTCATGCCTCTGGTGTTGTCTCTAAAAAAGTCAACACCATACTCAAGGTCACTTAGTTTTTCTCTTATGTTATTTTCTAGGAGTTTTATAGTTCGCATTTCACATTTTGGTACATGATCCATTTTGAGTTAATTTTTGAAGGTGTAAGTTCTGTGTCAAGTAGCATTTTTTATGTGTGTATGATCAGTTGTTTCAGCACCATTTGTTGAAAAGACTTTTTTGTTTTATTCAATTGTCTTTTCTTCTTTTGTCACAGATCTAATGACTATTTTTATGAGCATCTATTTCTTGGCCCTCTATTCTGTTTTACTGACTTATTATTTGTCTATGCTTTCATCAATACCACAATGTCTTACTGTAGCTTTATATTAAGTTTTCAACTCAACTAGTGTCTGCCAACTTTGCTCTTCTTCCATATTCTGTTTGCTATTATGACCTTTTGCCTCACCATATATGCTTTAGAATCAGTTTGTCAATACCCACAAAATAACTAGCTGAGGTTTTGTTTAGGGCTGCATTGATTATATAGTTCACACTGAAAAAAACTGACATCTTGACAATATTGAGTCTTCCTATGCATGAACATGGAATATTTCTCCATTTATTTTGTTCTTTGATTTTGTTCATCATAATTTTATAGTTTTCATCATATAGATTTTATACATATTTAATTAAATTTATACCTAAGTTTTTCATTTGGGGGAATGCTAATGTAAATGACATTGTTTTAATTTCAAACTCTATTTGTTCATTGCTAGTATATAGGAAAGTTATTGACTTTTGATATAACCTTGTGCCCTATAATCTTGCTATAATTGCTTATTAGTTAAAGCAATTTTTGGAATAATAGTTTTGTATACACCAGTTTTTTCCACTCTAGATATCTTTTCTACATTCTCCAGTTAGCTGATCATATTTCGTAGAATTTTAATGTGTTATTATTATGTATTACATATATTTCTATAAATTTGTATTTAGATCTAGAGGGTTTATAAGATTAACATTTTCTCCTACCCTTGCTTTCTTTCTCCCTTCTTTTCTCTCCCCTTTCCCGCCCTCCTTCCCTCTTTCATTTTTTAAAAATCTTTTATTTCCATTTTTTGGTGAGCATACTGCATAGGTGTTGCCGTGTACTCATTATCACATTCCATTATGAGGCACATAAACTCTGACCATTTTGATTTAAATCATGTTATGATTGATTGAAGTGTTGTCGATCTGGTTCATCCATTACAAAGTTTTCTGTCAACATTTATTCACTGGTTTTAGCAGCCTTTGATGGATTGCAAAATGCTTGATTTTCTAATTCTGACATGCCTTTTATATTTACTAGCTATGATTCTTCTAGAAAAGAGCAAATAACTTTCCTTTATACACTATTTGGTTTCTCTGAAATATAGTCACTACATGACAGATATAAATGATTTATTCTTTCACTTTACCTGTATGTATTAAGAACTGAGTTTGTGATCTAATTAATTCCAAAAGTCATCAATGAGCTTTTTTAAATATATATTTTATACCATTATTACAAACTCACAGATTTTCATTTATTTGTCATGTTATATCCACTGTAGTCATTATCATTTTAACAGATTTTTTGAAGTACAATTGTGATACAAAGACTTGAACATCTTTAACATGTACAATTTGATGGGTTTGAATATATGAAATATGCAAATATTCATGATACAATTACCACAATCAAGGTAATGAATATATCCAATATCTCCCAGAGTTTCTTTGTACTCTGCTGTTTTTTTTCTTTTGTTCATTGTTTTTATGGTAGGAACACTTAACATGAGATTCACCCTCTTAATAAATTTTGAAGTATACAATACCATATTGACAATTTCATTTACAATCGATGAATATATTTTAGAGATACTTATCACATTTGATACACTAGTTGTCTCATTTTTTTTTTTTTTCTGGTAGGAGTCTTTTCAAATTGCTTCCCTGTACGTGAAATTATGACATCATTAGTGCTTCTGGCTTTAAACTAGTCAAAATGTTCCTGCCACATCTTGCTCAGAACCAAACCTCAGCTCATTCTCCAAAGAGTATTAGTAGCTCCTTTTAGTGAGAATGGTATTTACAACTACACTCATATGCCAGGTTTGCTCATTGCTACTAGGTTGTTATTGATGTCTTTTCTGTCTACTGAGAAAAGAACTATGCACTTTTTAGAAAGAAAAAAAATCAGTCACATTTTTATGCTGATATTTTTCAGTTCACTGTTTAAGATTAGAGATTTTTGAATATTATTTTGGTTCAATATTTATCTCTTTACATTATGCTGAAAATCTTTATATATGAACACAAAAATATATGATAGAAATATTGATATTGCATCCTACTATTACTAACAATATAATTTATGAATGCAACAATATAGTTTTAAATTTCATGGTTATCATTGTTATTATCAGTATTTGCAAATATATGTGGACAAGGAAAATGCTGTTTCAGTCACTTGACAGTGTTTCTCTGCATGACTTTACCATTAACTTGATATACGGTTAAACTCAATTTTTTTATTTTTAAAAAAATTTTACTGATTTTTTAATGTTAAATTTGAACTTTAATTATGTAAAATATTTAAATTATATGTACTGTGATCTGGCCTTCACCTCTATTCCATAAGCCTCATTCTCTCCTTTTGACATAGATAGCCATTATTATTCAATTTTTTGTTGTTATTATCTTTTTAAAAAATATAAAACAATAGTACATATACTACTCATTTTCCTACACATTTCCTGCTGTCAAATAACAAAACTAATACAATTTATTAATGAGTTTGATGTTCTTTATTAAAGGGAATCCATGACTTGGGGGAGTACAAGGCCACGTAAGCAGTAGAGCACCCTTCCCTTGGGATTTTGGGCAAGGGAGAATTTTACAGAATATTAGAAGAGGTAACCTGGAAATGGCTTGATTGGCTAGAAGGACAGGTATTTCCTTATGAGGCTAGAAGGTCATATTTTTTAGGGTAAAGAAAGTTAAAGCTGAGTTAGAAGATTGTGATTAGTGTATATTAGGATTCCTTGACAGGTGTTTTTCATAAGTGCAGGCTGATTTAGATTTGTGACATGGGATAGAACACCGGGGTGGCTTCCATTTAATGGATCCTAATATATAAATTACCTATCGCTATAAAGTGGAATAGAATTTACCTCCCCAAAATGTTTTACTTTGACACGAGTATTATTTTGAACTAAAGGCAATAAAAACTCAGCAGATTTAGGAAAGCTCTTTACGTCCCCCTCAACTGCCTAAATTTACATTGGAAATGGGCACTGTACCAGAAAGAGAGCTGTTGCTAAAGATACCTTTTTACCTAAGAAACTCATCTGCATAACAGAGCAACCTTGATTTTCCAAACATCTCTCCTGTGAATGGTCTTACTCCTCTTGGTACCCCTTAACTCCTTACCCCTTTCCTTGGCTCAAGATGTTATATACACCTCTTACCTTGTTGCCTTTTGGGACTCATGTTTTTATGAGCTCCTATGTGTTTGAAATTAAATTCGTTTTTCACTTGTTAACTGTCTTATGTCAATTTTATTATTAGACCAGCCAAAAGAACGTAGAAAGATAAAAGAAAAAATTTTCCATCCCTTCACCTAAAAATTATAGAATTGTGTTTTCTCTTCTGTTTTTTTTTCTTACTTAAGAATATATACAGAATAGTAATGTAGAGATGATTTCTTTTTATAGCTGCAAACTGCCTCATTATATGGATGCACCATAGTTTTTCAACTGGTACTCTACTGAAGGACATGTGAGGTGCATTATACTTTTGCCTCTTATTAACATGCTGTAATGAATTACTTGGTGCCGAAATCATTTTGTGTTTTTGCCAATGTATCTCTGGGATAAACATCAGTTTGTTACTGACAAGAAAATTCTGAGGTGTTCTAAATTTAATTACAGCAGGCAAGAGGGTGGAAGAAAGAGAAAAAAAGCGGTTAATCACAGTTAAAAACTGCAGAATGAAACCAACAAAAGACTGCTTACACTTCTCAGTGTATGTTAGAATTATTAAATTAAATTTCAAATGGCTATTGTCAAGATATCTAGAAAGAGAAAATAATCAGGAGCCTCTACTTCTTTTTTACATTTAAGCTTTACAGATTGAGCTGTGAATTTTAATGCAGTCTCTGCTTCGCCTATCCCAGAACTAGTCATACTTCAGCTTCCCCCATCCCTTTTGTCTATAACTAATGTAAATTTTATAGAATGACTTAGATCTTTCTCCCCGCTGCTTGATGTATAAAAAAATGCTTGCAAAACTCCAGGACTATGAACATGTTGTCTTGACTACCTAGCCATGCTGCTGATGATTTACACTCTATGACCCAAAACTGGTTATCTTTTTTGTTAGCAATAGCCTCATAAACTCTTTCTTTTAAAAAGACTTTCAGCCATGATAGTTAAAAATATTTTATTTAAAATTATTTATGTTTTTGTTTTGCTTATTTTTTGTCATGTGAAAGGATTTTTCTTTAATGTAGTCAAATTTATTAAACTTTTCTCTTATATTTTTATGAATTAAAGTAATAATGAATAATTTTCTTCCTTTCCTGACTATAAAGAATTTACTTGCGTTTTATCTCACTGCTTGCAATTTTTCCATTTAGATTTTCTAATAATCTGTTTAGAATTTATTCTGTCTTACAGTGTAAAAATGAATTCATTTTTATACTCTTCCAAGTAACTATCCATTTGTTCCTATGCCACTTATTATAATCCTCCTTTTCTCCATTATTTCAGATGCCACCTAGGGCTGTCTAAGCAATGATGTGTGCTGTTTTTCCATTAAGGAAATAGTTTACTTAGAAAGATCATTTGCTTTGACTACTGCTCCACCACTACAAACTAAGGAAACTCATGGCACTAATTGGCCAAGAGAGAGATTGTTAACCTTATGTTCTTGCCTTATTGAACTTTTGTGGACTCTGGCTTCTGTGATGCTCCTCCCTCTGATAGAAGAGGTCAGAAGATATTACACAGAAGGGCAAGAAAATTAATGAAAAATTGGAGATGAAAGGAACTGATGAGTAAATTATTTCTTTTCTCTTCTCCCAGATGAACTATTCCCAAGCGCAGTATTTCATTTGGTTTCTCTAAACAAATACCGTGAAACTGAATCAGTTTGATACTGGTAATTCAGTGAACAACATCTTCAAATAAGGTCTGGAATCTTTGCTGCCACACTTTTCTTTTTCTTTACTGGTTTTCTTAAGTTTACATTAGCAAATAAATCTTTTTATTTGCCTCAGACTCTATTTACTAGGGAAATTAAATTGAAAATTATTTGTCTATTTATAAACAATTATAAACAATTTGTCTATTTATAGCAATTATAAACAATTTTAATTATAAAAGCTCTATATTAATATTAAATATTGACCAAAATTGCCTGATGTTCTTTTCAGTTTGACATAAGCTTTATTCTTACTGTAGGCTTCCGATCTCCCTTTCCTTAGGGCCTTTACTTTAGAAAATTATTTCTAATTACAAATTCTGTCTCTGCCCCTTTGAGATCAAAATGTTTTATAAAGCTTCTTGCCAGTTTTACTACCCAGGAATGTCTGTTTCAAAGACCTGGGAACCCTTTGAAATGTAATCATCGAGGAAAGTAGATGCCCTGTCTCCTAGTTTCTGTTGGAGAGTTGGACCTTATTCCAAGTTGCAGAACTGCCCTTTCTGGTGAAGATACAAGAAAGTTTAATTGTCCTTGGGTAAAGCCAATTGGAAAACACAGATGGCTATGATTCCCTTACCAAAATTCTAGCCCTTTGAATCAGTAGACTTCAACTGACTGAGTTCTGGCCTCTTTCCTCTAATTTAATATCCCTGAATAAATTTTCTGCCCATTTAATTTTGACCCATGCAATTTTTGCTTTATCCAAAAAGGATATGACCATTCATATATTTTTGAAGAATTTTCTTAGATAATGTATATGTATATTCTTCCTTATGTTTTAATCAGCTTATCTCACTCCAGAAAAATAAAACGATTCTTTTATTAAGATTACTCTAAATTTATAAGTCAACTGGGGGAGCATTATTTATTACACTAGGTCTTCAAAACCACAGTTCTTTTGCATGTTTCTTGTTAAATTTTTGCATAATAATTTTGCACGAGTAATATTTTTATAAATAGAAGCTGTGAATTTTGTTATGCTACATTATTATCTTACTATTTTACTGAAGTAGTACTTTGTCAATAATCATTTTAGCTTTTACAGATGTAACTATAATATCTTTTTTAAATCTGATTTTTCTATGTATAAATGTTTTTTTCTTTTTTGAAGCACACTCTTTTTGATTCTACTGTTACACTGAAATTTGTTTGTATTAACCCAGGGGTAAAGGATATATAATTAGCTAATGGACAAAATTAGTCTCAAACAATTGAAAGGAGGACAAAATTTCACCTAAAATGTCTGAGATACAGTGCTAGTGTTTCAATAAACATGATGCTATATAGTCAATAAATCAATAGTAAAAGGTTTTTTTTTACTATTGATATTTTATCCTCAATTTGTATATGAGAAAATTAAACTCAAGTAGATATTCTAAAATATTTATGGCCATACATCCAATGAAGGCAATTGAAATTTACACCTATCCATTTCATTTCAAATCCCATTTTGTTTCTTCCACAGTGAATTATGTTGCTTTTGTAGATGTCTGACTTAGATACCAGAATATATGTATTTTGAAATCACTCTGGCATTTCGGTCACTAGAAATCTGTAAATCTAGAGGTCATTCAAATATGGAAAATACTAACTTCAGGCATATTGCTTAGCTACCAGTTATAACTATAAATGGAAAGAGAGGATATGTACTTTGCCTCATAGGCAATAGGCCTCCATGCTTTAGTTTAATTTTAATAATAAAGTTTATAAATCATCAACTTGTTAAACCCAATTTTTATCCAAAAGCTTCAAGTTCATTGCTCATCGTATCAGTAAGGACTAATTTGTTGCAAATGACTGGAAGCCCAACTTCCTGTGGCTTAAGGAAAATAAAAATTTATTAGTTAATATATCTATTTTAATTGATTTGGGTTGCTATAGTAAATTATCATAGCTTGAGTAGTCTAAAGGTTCAGAATAAGTCACCCTAAATGTGTCTCTGTGGTACGGGGATTTTTTTGAGCTAAAGACAATCAAGACCCTGCAGGCTCATGAGAAACTTTTACTTCTCCTTACCTATAATAAGAGTTAACACCAGAAATAATGTTTTATGATCTCTCTATATGGCAGGGCAAACTTCTAATTCCAATTCATCTGTTCCTCTTATCATTCTACAATGACCTTCCTAACCTCTGAAGAACCAAGATGCCTTACCTCATCCTTAGCTTAGAATGTCATATATACCTCTTTTTCTCTTTCTGTCAGGTATGACTATCTCATATATGTGGGGTTCTCATATGTATATATGTAATTATATTTGGTTATTTTCTCTTGTAATCTGTCTCATGTAGATTTAATTCTTACCCTAGCCAGAAAAAATCTTTGAAGGGTAGAGGAAAGTTTTCCTCCTGATAGTGGCTTAAGCAACAAACATTTATTGTTCACAGTCCTGAAAGATGGCTATCTGAGGTCAGGTTGCCAGCATAGTCGAGTTCTTGTTGAGTGCCCTCTTCCAGATTTACAGAGGGTTGACTTCTTGCTATGTTCTCCCATAGCAAAAAGACCACTAGCTAGCTCTGTGGTTTCTTCTTATAAGGACCTCATTCATGGGAACTCCACTCTCATGATCTAATTACGTCCCAAAGGACCCATCTCCACATGTCATCACATTGGAATTAAAGTTTCAACATATGGATTAGAAGAAGGGGGGCACAAATATTCAGTCCATTGCAAAACCTGAATAGTTTAGCAATGAGTCTAACTCTAGGCATGGCTTGATTCAAAGGCTTCAGAAATGTCACTAGGACTTATTTTATTTCCTTTTATTTATTTTCTATATCTCTTATATTTACTTTCTTTGAGTTGGCTTTAGTAAAAAAAAAATCTCTTCCCCCTTAAGGAAGCAAGACGTCTACAGCAACCCTTAACTTCGTATTTCTTATATTCAAATCTAGTTGGGAATATCTCTAATTCTAGTATTCAAAGTAAATGTTCCATGGTTTTTCACTGCTTCTGCTTAGGGCATTTGTCTATCGCAGAACTATTCACTAAAATCATGGCAACATGATAATCTAATTGACTTTGGCATAGATGACACACACTCAGTTAAAGATAAAATTTTACCAAATTGAAGTACACATGCTGATATTGAACAAGGAGGTGGATATCTACAGGATTGGTTGGAGTTGCTAAAAGGCAGCGAGCGAGTTTTAAGGAAGAAAACAAAAGCTATTCACAAGGCCTATTTTTCTTCCCTGAATCTCAAGACTCTCTCACCATGATAAAGTCCTTTTTAATCAAACCGATTACACAATAGGACACCCAAGTGCTGATTGGCTCATACTTACCCATCCAATCCCATCTGTGACCAGTAGTATTCTCTGATAAAATGCCTTAGTAGGATTGTCTTTAATGGATGTAACACAGAATATAAAACTAAATTATCTGCATGAAGAATGAAATCTTTGACATTTGTCTCATGTCTTGAAACCACAAAGCTTATATGAAAATATAATTTCATTCAGATTTCAATATGGAGGACAACTTCCAATTGTTTGCAGCAGAATCAAAGATGATTTATTCAGTTCCTACACAGTGGTATTGGAAAAAGTTGGGGAGAATCATCTTCATCCATTGCAGATGACAGTTAAAGAGAGAAATGTAGTTTAAAAAAAGGCGGGGTCAAAGATATGTTTATAGGCTCTATTAGAATGTCAATATAATGAAATATGGTTTAGTATTAGTGAGGTGCATTGTGCTTAAAAAAATGAAATTATTTTCTGCCATAGTAGATAATTTTCTCAGAAAAAAAAATGTTTATGGTTGATATCTACAGTACAAAAAACCTCAAGAACCTAATACAAACTCTTCAAGGGCACATGGTATACTAGCACCATCTTCAAAACAGTAATTATTATAACTATGTATTGAAATCAAGAAATATATTACAAAGGGGTCAACGCAGTAACTTGGCAAAATACATGAGGAACATAACTCAGAAAGTTTAAATGAGCTATACTGATGACTTTCCCTAGAGTGAATTTTGAGTCAGCTTCACATTGGCAGATTTTCTTCCTTAATGAAGTTTTTCAAAAAGTTTGACTTAACATAGTACTTTTTTTTTTTTTTTTAAATGACAATCTGGGTCCTGAAGCTCTTTGATATAGGGACAGGGAAGAACAAGGGAGTTATCTTGTAGTCATCATCATCAACATTAAAGTAATGGCTAACATATATCAAATAACTTATTGAAAGCCAGACTATACCAAATGCTCTGTAAACATTCAGAGCATCCCTAAAAGTTAGGTATTGTTGTTTTACCCATATTTCAGATGAATAAATTTAGAGTCGATTAACATATTAATCTGACTCCAGGTGACAGTTAAAAACATTCACTTATGGTTTTTCAACTGGTAGATAAAACCAGTGGAGGGAATTAAAAACACTTTAGATTATATATATACATTTATTTTCATAAATCACTCATTGTGATTTCTAGAATAGGATTCAAACCTGATTTTTTGAAAGATTGATGTAATTGATGATCTTACACATGATAATTATTTGAAAACTGTCTTTGAAGCAGAAAATCTGTGGTAAAGTTTACTTATCGACTTCTGGTTTTTATTGTGCCAGAATAATTACTTGCATTAGCTTAATCCATTGTCTATTTGTTTTTAAGAGGTAATGTCCACCCTACTCCTACCAGCAAGGCCGAGTTTTGCTTTTTGAGGCATTCTTTCTAAAAGTTATCTAAACTGAACTACCGCTTTTTTAACATTGATTTTATTTTTAGTTTGAAGACAAGTCTGTCACAACTTTAATGCAAATTAGAATTCATTATTGACACATGTAAAAATATCATAAAAACAATTATAAGATATTTCCACAAAATCTCATTTTTCAAAGGTAAGAAATCTTTTCCAATCATCGGAAAAGGGAGGAATATGCAAAGAGGTTCTCATATTTACCACAGTTGCTTTAATTGAGCTCCTTTGTAATATGAAATTTACATCATGTACTAGTTTTATTGCTTTTGAAATGCAGGTATTTTGATTGAAATTTTGATTAGGCTTATTGTGATTTATAAACATTTTCTCACCAGCTGCCAAATTTAATTTATATCTACCTGGCTTTCAAGCTGAAAAGTAAAGTGACAGAGATGAATAGAAAATAGTAGTTTAAAACTAGTATTTTATGCTAAATTTGAATGAGATTCATTACATGTGATTTCCACAATCACAATAATGAGAATGTTAAGTTACACAAGTTTGCAGTAAAAATGACTGCTGTGCTAATCATCAGTAAAATATTTTCTCTGAGTTAATGCCTATTCCTCTTTAAATTGACTTCAAACTAGTTCTTCTGAAAGACTCGAATGGTAAATAAGGTGGTTAACATTTCCTAAAATCTCTGAGTTTTTATATATTCCAGCTTCACTTACAAAATCTAACATGGTTATTTTCAGTACAGTTCATAATATTTATTTAGTATCTCACAAAATTCCTAATATTTATGATAATAAATTTCCAGTTCTTAAATATATATTTTACATTAGACTATTTAAGACTTCTAATCACACCTGATTAACCTTTTTGGGAGGATGGTGGTAATCAACCTTTACTTTCAAAGCTGTGGTTGTAGATTCTTAAGTAGAATATAGTATGAAGAGACTTAAATATATTCAAGCAAAATTTTTTTAAGCTGTATCTGAAAGGGAGATAAATTAAGAGAGTAAGGAAACACTGAAATCAAATTCTCTCTTCTTGTGTTAGTCAATTCAGTGAGGTTTTATCCTGAAAATTATATGCCAGTTTCTTCATTAACCTTCTCACAAAGTATCTAAATGATAAAGAAGGAAATAAAATAGTTATTTGAGCAAAATGAAGTCCAATGAAGTTAGAGTGGTGGTTCTTTCCTATATTCAATCAATAAATGTTTATTGAACATGTATTGGATGTTAAACACTAGTCTAGGAATTTGGAGCAATCTGTAAATTAAGTAAGAAAATTACCAGCCCTTATGGAGCTTACTTTTTCTAATGGGGAAACAGAATTTAAGAGCAACAAAAATAACAACAGCAACAAAAAATTTATAGTGTTTTAGATCTTATCCGTAAGATATATTTTATAAGTAAGATGTTTTCAATAGTGAATTTTAATAAAGAATTATTAAGATGTAGTACATATACATATTTACCTCAAATATTTTTATTTTTATATTTTATAATATTAACAGTTTTACCTAGGTATATTTTTTAGGAAAAAAACAATATTATTAGATCAGTTGTAAGAAGTAATTCTTTAATCTGTAATTTGTTTCATTGTGTTCCCATCACAAAATAGATTAAAATTTTACATCATACTATAAAATATTACTTCCAGAATATCTTTTATTTATTCAACTGTTTTTTAAATTAAATGCTTATTGAATATTGAAGGTTACTTGATAAAAACACAAGTCCTATCATATTTTAATACATACTAGCAGAAAAAATAATGTTTACATAGATAATAATCGTGCCAGCAAAATAGGAAAGTTATACCAGAATAAACACCTCCATAGACTAAATTCTTATGGAAATTCAAAAGACAAAAAGAGTTCTTCTGGCTATGATATCTGACAATGCTTCATGAATAAGTAGAATTTAGATGTGGGGGAAGAACGGAGGTGCAGAGTTCATTAAAGAAAAGATGCCCAGAGCTTATTTTTAGTGGAAACTCTGATGGATAAAGAGAGTAAGATATAATAATGAAGCTAGATCAGGGAGGCCAAAGGCTAGACGGTGCTCTCCTGAGTCCAGGCCGTATTTGAAAGCCAATGTATAGCCATGGAGAGACATATGCATTGCAACTAGATATCATATAACACAGAGAAGTATTGTAGGTTTACTTCTTAAAACAGATTTATAGCTTTTATATCCTCTAAGTTTACTCCCCAGACTAGCTAAGAAACAACTCCTCTATGAAGTCAAAATGGTTGTGGTATAATTAATTGCAAGAGTTACGATGCAATGAGAAGAACCCTGACCTTAGAAAAAAGCTGGTACCATTCCTTTTCTTCAATTTATTACCCAAAGGTATGTTAAATTCCCAGTGCCCCAGTTTCTTTAGCTATAAAAGAAGTAGTGACAATCTCTTCTAAGATAGGTCAGGGGTCTGAAGTCTAAGGAATCACTAAAAATGTACTGGTAAAACAGGAATCAAATCATTCTCCGATTGTCACGAATGTTAGCATTCTAAACATAGCAAAGAATTTCTAGCAAGTAATCTTAACTCATACTACTAATTCAAATTCATAAGACTTGCCTGAGAATATGAATAAATAATCACTTATGTAAACCAGATAAAGTGATAAGTGTTTAAATGTGAGATCTATAATCTTTTATTTTTCCTGTTTTTTTCTTTCTTTCTGCTGTATTGATATTTAGGTGACTCTCCACTTCATTTACAAAGTGTTAACTATTGAACACTTATAAATTCTGAAACTACTTCCACTCCCAATTCATGCAATCTTTAGTAAATACTCGTTGAGACTGTATAAATCTTCAAAAGCCTACTTCTCTTAAAACCCCCTTTCAATATTTCCTAAGCCTCTTGTAAGAGGAGGAACCAGGCTCATCTTTTATTTTGTATTTTGATGTGACAGACTAACCCTGTAGAAATAAGATGGCAGCGACTCCCTCTGAATTTCTCCTAGTCTCTTTCCTTTAGTTCATGTATAAAAAATAAATAAAAATATCTCCTGAGATATTATAATTTAATATCCTGGTTTTTTGTGACTTGTTTTGACTGTTTTGTTTATGTGTCTCAGGTCTTTCTCAGCTTCTTAGCCTATAGAGAGCCACCACAAAATGTGTCACATTGAATGACATCGGGGACTAAGAGTATAACAGTAACTCTCACAAAAGTCAGTTCATTACATTTATAATGCTGTAAGACAGAACTTGAATGATCACTATGACACTGTCCTTATGCTCGTGACCAGGTAAGGCAAAAGCAGTAAATTCCTATGTCCAAGTCAGAAATTAGCACTAGAAAATGTGGGAGTAAAAGAGTGGGGTCCCCGGGGGCTCTGTGAGAAATCTCTTAACTCAACTTTAGAATTCTTTGGAAGACAAGCAGTCAGATAAAACTGAAGAAATGCCGTAGATTAAAAAATAAAGACAAACTGATATCTGATTTTTATTTTTACTTCTTACTATTACAGTCTCATTTTTCCCCCACAAATTTCACAGTCCTTCTGGGAAATGGCTTTTATAACCAGTGATTTTTTTTCAAGAAGGGATAACCAAGCCAGAGCTAAAACTTTAAGGCCCTGACAATTGTACCTGACCAATATCCTACTTCTGAAATTTTATTAAGAGCCTTAATTTCACACATCCCCTACAGATACTGGTGTGCCAAGATTTCCATGCAAAATTCTGACACGGTTTCATGGAATGAATAACTTTTGGCGGAAAACCCCTGTGAGGATTCTGGAGGTCTGACACAGAGGGGTTGAGCTTCGGTACAGACATTATATCCAGTGGCTTCCTTCAAATCACTGCAAGGGATCATTTGACAGAAGCTGTACTACACCTGGTCAGTCATTCACCCTATTAATATTAATATCATCTTTTTAGATGTTAAGCTAGTGAATACAGTATAAATATTGAATAAAAGAGAATACTGAATAAAATATTTCTTACGAAAGAGAATTGTAATTTTGCATTGGATTTAGGCTGAAATGCTAAATATGAACAAAGAAAAAGAGAGAAATGACTATTAAAGTCGTCATCATTGAATTAGGAGAAAACCAAGTGCTTTGATAATTTTACCTCTCGATGTTGATTCTCAAGTAATTTGCAGAAGATGCGCAACTTTCATGAGGAGTATAGCAAAAAGCTTTCTTTCTTTCCGTCTTTCTTCCTTCCTTCCTTCCTTCCTTCCTTCCTTCCTTCCTTCCTTCCTTCCTTCCTTCCTTCCTTCCTTCCTTCCTTCCTTCTTCCTTTCCTTTCTTTTTTCTTCTTCCTTCCTTCTTTTCTTCCTTCCTTTTTTTCTTTTTCTTTTCTTCATTTTCTTTCTTTCTTTTTCTTTTTATTTTTTTTTTTTCTTTTTTTTTTCTTTTTTTTTTTTTTTTTTTTTTTTTTTTTTTTTTTTTTTTTTTTTTTTTTTTTTTTTTTTGAGCTTTTTCGAGACTATATGACGAATATTAAAGAGACGAGTTATAAGAACATGTTAAAATAGATTTATTGGAATCATGAATGAATGTTGAACACTCAAAAATGTAGTAGGGATAGAGCAATTCTAAAGCTAGTAAAAGGTATTCGAGGTGCCTATTCACATCAGTTACTTTACATATTCTGCCCAGAGAAAATTTAGGGAGTGCCTCTCCTTTCTTAGAACTGACACCAGTGAAAAAAAGGCTGCTACTGGGAAGCGACACTGCAGAGTCAGATAAAACCGCCACCAGCTATTAATCTTGGCCTTTTTATGCTTATATCTCAGACATGTCTTCCTGTCCCACTGTCATTTTTATGTTATTTTTATTCATTTATAAATAAAAAATAAAAAAACTAAAAATTATTTAAATTCCACATCCAAAACATAATCAATATTAACCTATTGGTATATTATTATTACGTATATTTTAGCAAACTTTGTATTTTGCACTAATGGTAAATAAACATAATTTTAAATAATTTAAAATTCAAAAATATTTTTTGTAATTATTTTTTGTAAATGTCATGGCTAAAAATTACTTAATCCAGTAGATTTGGTATAAATTTATTCAGTAATCATACACTTGAATGCCTTCAGTTACCGGGAAGTTAACAGAGAACACTAGAGAGGGAAGCGGCTTTTATTAAAATCACTGCATAAGCACTTTGAGCAGTAAGTATGCTTACAGGGACCCTGTTTGAAATTCTTGAACTTTCTGATCTTCCCTAATTTCTAATCATTTAGACTATTTCACTTTTTCGATGAAGTAATCATGTAATTTATACCCATACACAATAAACTATTTTCCAAAGTTTAGATATTCATTAGAATACATAGATCATAGATTTATTAGGTCAGCAAGTATAAAAATATTTAAGGCTTTTGAGTTATCAAAATGTTTTCCACAAAGGGTTGTATCAATTCTATTGTATCAGCAATTCGCAAATATGTTTCACCATATTCTTGCCAGTATTAACATTTTAAAATAATCGTCATCATGTAAATTATATTTTAATTTCATTCACTATTAATTACAACTCGTTCATATTTACAGAATTTTGTGTTTCTAGATTTGTGAATTTTCTGTTCACAACATTTTTTTTATCTTCATGTACTTTTTTTTGTTTCAATATTTTAGTGTCATTTCCTTGAAGAGAACTACATTATCTCCATGATAAAGGATACATAATAAAAAAATAATAAAATGTCCATACCCAAAAATGTGCTCCAAAATGTCTAGTGATTTTGAAAGGCTAGAATTTCTTTCATAAATAAAAACTTGTAATATTTACCGTAAAGTAGAATTATAACTTCAAAGCAAATGATAATTTTCAAAAAGAGTAAAATACAGTAATAGAGATCAGAGCTGTACTGTACTCCTTCTGGATATAGTAAATATTAAAAATATTATGGGCCTAATATATGGATATGGCACCATTCAATAAATTAAGGGATGTCTGTTACAAGTCCCAAATATATTAAATAATGAGAAAAAAGTGAGGTGGCCAATAATACTAACTCATAATAATTTTGTAGTACTTGACAATTTGATCATTATTTAACAAAATTGTAAAGTGTTCAAGTCAGGCATCAAGATACCCATAAGTTGTTTTTCCTTTCTTCAAGAAGCTCAGAGTAAGTTCTGGGGAAAAACAGAGCTACAGACAAATTATTGTGTGCAGCTGCTAGTTTGCATACTGAAATGATAGCAGAGGCAAGGGGGAATATGTGATTTTGGTAAAGAAATTGCAGATGGTGAAGAAGTATAAGAAATAATTAAAAGTGACCTTTTCTGAATAAAATATTAAAAGGAAAATCACCACAAATGCTATTTGATATTAAAGAAATAGATAGTAATTTTTTAATAATATTTGTCTCAGAGTTTCAGTAAAAAAAAAAAAAGGAAGGAAAATGAGATTTTCTTAGGCTAATATCAGGAGAAAATAACCAATCTAGAACAAATGGTGAGTAAAATAAATAAATAACGAATTGACTACATAAATAAACAAATGACTCTACAAAAGTTATAGCAAAATTCTATTAAATATATTTAATAATATATATTGAGTAGAATTGTGTTCGTAGTCTTCTGTATATTTATTTGTATATTTAGGAACTTGAGAGGACAAACAAGGTGACATGGAACATGTCAATTTAAAGGAATTACAAAAATTCACTAAGAGATTGTGCTAAGATTATACTAAAATCTGTAAATAGCTTAAGGAAGCACTTTATCTATAACTCTTTTATGTTGCCCACAGTTTTATATTGTAATGACCTGTCAATACTGTCAATATGTCAGTCTCCTCCACTGCACTGTGAACTTGAGAGCAGGATCTTAGTCTTGACTTAATTTGCCTGTACTTTCCTAGTAATAGACACTCAAACAGATGCGTGGATGGTAAGAAAGCAGGTAGACAGGAAAGATTAATTTTAGGGTGTGAATAGAATAGATCAGATATATGCAAAAATGCAAATCTTTTAGAATTTTCTGCTATAATTTATTTACTTTTGCACTTGGCTGCGGCATTTCATCATTTCTCTGTTGCTTTTTCTCCATGATTTTACAATACCAAAGTCATCTGCAATTTTTGCTTTAATTAGAAACCTTCAGCTAAGATTAGCCAGATTATTTACTGCAAGGCTCTTCTACATGTCTTTTTTTATTCTACCTTTGATTCCCTACAGCCATTTATCTGCATAAATATCATCGTGCCATTTCTCTTCTTAAAAGACTCCAACAACTTCCTATTTGGAGTAAAAGCCAGAAACTTAACATGTGCTGCACTAACCTTTTATGTTCTCATTTTCTATCTTTTCCCGTGACCTCTTCTGCCACTTCCCACCTTCCTTTGTTCTAGCCCAGTCTCCTCACTATTCATGGAATCTGATCCAACATCAAGACATTTTCCTTTGTTCTTCTCTTTGCCTAAAATACTCTTTCCCAGATTAAGGGTTGCCTTATGACTCTATGTAGTAGCAGCCCTCTTATCACTAGCTTACTATATCCACTATATCCTATTTTATTTTTCTCCATAGTACTTAAATTAACTTTTATCATCTTCTGATAAACTTTGAAATTTTTTTATTTGTTTATCATTGGTCTCCCTTCTGGAATGTAAGCTCCATAAAAGCAATCATTTTATTTAACTGCTCTGTCCTCACTATCTGGAAGAGTATCTGTCACATGGTGAGCACAGAAAAATTTGAGTGAATGAATGAATGAATTAAAAAAAAGCTTAATTCTTATATTGAGAATCATTCACAAATTTCCAAGTAGCTTTGCTTGGATGCCTTCTTTCACCCTAGTACACATGCTTTTCCAAAAACACTTTCTCCTCTATAATCTCAAGTCTCTTTAACATCTTGTCTTAGTGCATTCATGCTGCTTTAATAAAAATACCACAGACTGGGGGGCTTAATTAACAAACATTTATTTCTCACAGTCTGGAGCCTCAGAAGTCCAAGATCAAGACACCAGCAGATTCAGTGTCTGGTGAAGACTTGCTTTATGGTTTACAGACTGCTGTCTTCTCACCATGTCCTCACATGGCAGAAAGGGTGAGAGAGCTCTCTGGGGTCTCTCTTATATGGGCACTAATCCCAATCGTGAGATCTCTACCTTTGTGATCTAATCACTTCCTAAAGTCCTCACCTCCAAATACCATTATATTGGGGGATTAGGATTTCAAAATATAAATTTTGAGAGGACATAAACATTCGGTCCATAACATATCTTTCCATTGCAAAAGCTGAAAAAACCCCTTTTTGTTTCATTAACATTGATATGGATCAGTAATTGTATCACATGTGAGAAAATATCAACAGCTTCACAACTACCACTGCCAACAACAGCTAACACTTGTAGAGTGCTATACATCAAGCACTGTTCCATCTGCTCTACGTATATTAACTCATTTTGTCTTCACAAAAATTTATTAATTAAGTATTATTATTAGCCCTATATTACAGATGAAAAAGCAGAAACATACACGATACAGGGCACATTTCTTAAGATCACAGAACTATTAAGCGGTGGAGAAGGGTTTTGGACACAGGCAGTGTACATTTGAGTATCTGAGCACCTAGCAATATGTTATAGTACCGCAAGATATAGTCCCCTTAAAACTTAGTCCATTGGGATTTTGTAATCTTTGTTCTCAGTTATGAGATGATAATTTCAGGAAAGCATACATTGGCAGCTGAAGAGAAAGAATGAAAAATTTTCTTGCTAGTAGCAAGAAAAAATATTTTATTATTTTTATCACTATGTGATAGAAGGAAAAATGAATCAAAAGTTGTTATACGAATTATCTTTGAGGCCAAAGCCCCAGATTGAACTTTGGCTTTGTTTGGACTTTGAGTGTATCAAAGCCCAAATTCTTGACACACTTAAAATAATTATGTGAATAAAATTATGCCGAATAAACTGTTGTTATACACACAATTATTGATATCTACAAAACAGTTATGTTGAGTAAAAGAAGCCACAGAGATAAACAAGTATTTGATTCACTTTATATAAATTAAATACATATAAAATTTTGGAAAAGAAAAAAATTAATTTAAAGTGACAGAAAGCAAATCAGTGGTTGCTTGGCAACAGAAGGACTGGAGAATAAGTAGAAGATGTGGGAAAATAATTCCAATGGAACATAAGAAAATGTTTTGGGTAATGTATATATTAATTATCTTGGGTGGATACATATGTAAAATTTATAAAGTGCTATGCTTTAAATATGTGAAATTTACTGTCTACAAATTATACATCAATAAATCTGTCAAAAAAATTAAAATTATTTTCAGTGCCCTTCAGGTTTCCTCTCCCAACATTAAAATACGCCTATTCTGAATATTATTCCATAGAGATCTTCATCTAAACTAAGGAAAGGACAAATTGATATTATCTTAGCCAAGTTTAATTAGCATCACATTTTCAAGCTTTATTTAGGTAAACGGTAATTTTACATTAAAATAGATTGACGTTTTTTGTTGTACTCTCATTAACATACATAATTTGTGAATATTTAATAGTTTCATACTGCATTGACCAATTGGAAAATTAGAAAATCATTGTGGTCATAACATTTGAACGTCAAAAATATTAAATTGTATATATTATAAACATTCATTACCACATTTTACAAATGATATGTTTTTTTAATAGAACAACTAATTCTAACATTATGTGTTATGCACAGCAATTGATTTTGGAACTTTCCTGATATTTGAACTTTATAAGACATTCTGGACTACCAGTCCCATTTAGAATCCTTAAAATACTACTATCTCACTGACTTGAAAAAAATCAAGCATTTTTTTCAGCATTTATTGGCCTTCCATTACCATTCAAGATTTGCTTTGTTTAAGAAAGACCTGGAATTTTATCACTAAAGGGTAAATCAAAAAACTCACTTATCTCTTATATCTGTGTGTGTATGTGTGTGTATGTTGTATGTGAATAGCTCAATTAAAAACATTTTTTAACAAGCAGGCTCATATGGTGTGAGGTAAAGGATGATGAGAATGGATATAATGCTGGGTGAGTCTGCATTGCTTCATTCCAAAGGATGTATTACATTAGAATAATAGTGAAAGTCAATGGACAGGTAACTAGGAGAAAGTGATTCTCATCCTTTACTTAACTTCCAGTTTAATAGTGGTTCATAGACTTCTTTTAATATCAAGTAAGTTAAAGAAATAATCTTAAACTAAAAAATTAAAAAAATACTAAAAATAATGTATATACAAGTATATTTGTAATACATAAATGGAACACTAAAAGCTCCCTACAAGCCTACCTCATTAATTCTTTCTGGTTATTAACCTCTTTCACAGAGGGTAAACACTCTTCTGACTTAACACCAAAATTTAGTTTTAATTGTTTTGGAACTTACATATAAAGGATGTCATTTAGTCTGCACACTTTTGCATATGGCTTTCTTCTCTCAAACTTATGCTTGTAAAATTCATCCATCTTGTTAAGTATAGGAACCATTCATTTGTTCTTATTTCTTTATAGAAATGGTTGTATAAATATATTCCAATGTATTTATTCATTTGACTGTAGATGAACATCTAGATTATTTCCTGTTATGAGCATGCCATTGTAAGTTTTTGTACATGTCTTTAGGTACACATTTATATGAATTTGTTGATGTATATGTCTAAGATTGAAATTACTATCTCATAGTCACATGTTCCACTATAGTTGATACTATCATACAATTTTCCAAAACTATTTATACCACTTCCTCTATAATCTGTAGAGTATGAAAGTTGCAAATGTTCATATCATAGCCAAATTAACACTGTCAGTCTTTAAATTTTGCAACTATGGTGAATATGCAGTGGTATCAATGTGGTTTTAGTTTACATTTCCCTGCTTGGACTTGATGTATTAACCATTTTAAATATCTTAGAATTAGACTTTGTTCTTTCAAATTTTTTTTCTTATTTGGTATAATTGGTATGTATTTTCCTTTCTTGTAATGCACTTGTTGACTTTTTGCTATTGAAGATTTTTTCATATTACAGGGTTAATTAATAAATTCTATTTTAAAATTATTTTTGAAAGAACTTATGTAAGATAGGTACTATTTTTTCTTAAATATTTGTAATAATTTAAGACACTTAGGCAGTTTTCTTTAATAGGTTTTTTTACAACATTTTTGGTTTTTTTAAAATAGATATAGGGTTATTTGAATTTTTACCTGCTTCTCATGTTAATATTTTACTTGTATTTTTCTAGGAATTTATCTACATCATCAAATTTTAATCTTAATGTTATAAAGTCATTTCTAATATCCTCTTGTGATGTTAATACTCAGTATAGATTCTTTGGTAATAATTTCTTTTAACTATTGCTATTGGTAATTTCTGCCTCTTAATTTCTCATTTTTTTGTATATTGTTGAATTTCATGAATTTTGTCGTCTTTTCACAGAAATAGCATTTTTATGTTGTATTTCCCTCTTTCATTTTTTTATCTATTCTCCTTTTTTGCACTTAATTTCCTTTGTTTTTAATTTCATGAAATAGATTAACAGGTGGATTATTTGATTTTTCTAATATATAAATTTAAGGTTATAAATTTTCTCTAATCACTGTTTTAGTTCCATCCCCAAAGAATTGGTATATCAATTTTATTAAGTAAATCAGATATTTATTTTCATCCAGTTTTAACTTCTTTTGTGATCATTTCTCTATTGCAAAACTTTTTAAAAATGTATTGCTTAATTTTAAAATCTTGAAAGATTTTTTATCTTCTTTGTTATTTCTTTCTTTTCAATAAAATTACGTTTACAGAACATACTCATATTTTGATATCCAAGGAAATTTCTTATCAAGTGTGTTGTTATCAATGTATTTTGGTTTTGCTATTTAGTTGCTCTAGCTGTTTAATTTTAAGATTTGCATAGACTAAAAAATACACTTCTACCACTGCTTTTTTTTTAAACAAAATTTGTTACTTCTATAATGCCATGATATGTCTTAAACATAGAAAAAATAGTATAGAGTTTTAATTTTTTAGAGTATATTTTTTCTTTTCATGTTTTATATATATATATATATATATATATATATATATATATATATATATATATTTCAGTCTAATACTGTATTTCTCAAGACCTAATCTTTAGGCTACAGAAGCTATGAAGCTTACTCGTTTCCACTTTTTGCAAACCACCATCAAGCTAGTTTATTTGCCTTTTGGATTGTGCATCTCTCCATAAACTGAATTCAAGTGTGAAATATGGTTTATTAATCAAGAAAGCAAATTTTACCTAAAGATTAACTCCATGATTCAGTAATGATGAGTTAGAAATAAAAATGACAATTCATATGTGTACATATGTGTTAATAGTAGTAATAATATTGATAATATATAATTAGTCTAGAATAATGTGTCAGCATTTTAATTTAGCTTATAAAGAAAAAACTCAAAGAACTATAGTTGTTTATTAATTTGATTTATTAATATTTTTGATGATACAAATTTTATATTAGTTGTATGAAATTTTCTGATGTGGTTCTCATACTTGGAAAGAATGTATCTTAAGAAAAAAACAGTCCAATTTATGTTTTTAATGTTTCAGGTTTTTAAATTTAATATTTATTTTTGATATTGTAAAATTAATTGGCTGTATAATTAAAGCTGCAAATAATTACAAGCATGAGCAAATTAAAAAAGAAATAAAGATTTAATATTTTAGTTCTTTAAAATGAAGACTATCTTTTTATGACTCTTTTTAGAGCTATTTTTGATTCACATCAAAGTCGAGAAGATGGCACAGAGATTTTCCACATACTTCCTACCGCTGGAGTCTATTTTTAAATTCTCTAAAATTAAAATTGTTTTCATCTCATTTTATTTGAAACTTACCACAATTTGAGCTCTTTCTTTCTGAATCAATTTAAAACAAAATACTACAAAACTTATTTTTTTGTCCTTTCATGAACACAGCAATGAATCATTATTATATCTCTTTCAGATTTAATCTGAGCATGAAACTATTTGAAATATTCTCATTCAGTATTTAGATAAGTAAAAAGTGTCAAATATTCTTTATCCAATATATAATGATCATGAGGTAAAATATAACAGCCTTTTCCTATGAATAGAGAAAACAATGGCTTGATACATCATCAGTTGCAGAAATGCGTCTGTTAAAACCATAGCTTCTATAGGATTCCCCATGGTGATATGATGCCCCAAATGGCAATTATGGCTTGCATAGTTTAGGGAAATTTATATGGTCTTTGCAAGGTCCCCCAATACAGCGGCTATAGCCTAAATATGTCACAAGTACAGAACAAAAGAGAAAATTGATTCTTTCAGAAATGCTTAGTTTCTCTGTATCTTTTAAAGCAAAACAGCATATCTCATGAAAAATGACTTTATACTACATATTGTTTATGGAAATATATATAATAAAATATAAAATTATATGCAGGATATACACAGATTCATAATAGTACCTATCTAAAGGAAAGAAAATGTAATTAGTAAAAGTAAAGAATAATTTTATCTTAACCTGTAATGTTTGGCTTCCCAACTAAAGTTAAAGTTTTAAAACATATAGGACAAAATATACCCACCTGGAATATAAAATACAGCATAGAGAATGTAGTCAATATTTTAATAACTGTGTATAGGGCCAGGTGGGTATTGGACTGATTGGAGGGATCGTTTTGTAAATTATGTGGATGTCCGACCACTGTGCTATACACCTGAAACTAACAAAAAATAATGTTGGATGTCAACTGTAAAAAAAAAAAAACCCACATAGGACAAAAAGTTAATATTTTAATTATTTTGGATGGCGTATACAGTTACCATATTATTTTTGTACTTCTCTTTATTTTCTTATGCTAATCCTTAAATATAAGCGAACAAAATTTAAGAGTATTGCATGTTCAATTGAAAAAGGGAAACATTTCAAAATTTACAAAAAATAAAGAAGATAAAAATTACTCGATGTTCTATTTTTTTAACTTTAAGTGATTAATATTCTAGGCATTTATCTGTGCATATAGACAGGTCAACTATGCAGGTGGGTAAATTGTACCTGGTTTAATTGTACCAACAGAGAGAGATCAACTGGTAGGTAAATTTATAAAATGTGCTCATATTTTACATGGAATTTAAAAATTGTTTTCAATTTATTTCAAAGTAAAGCAACATAAAAGGAATTTCTTGAATTTAAAGTGATTCCAACAGTGATATCGGTCCCTAAAATACTTTTAAGTTTAAGGACGAAAACAATAATCAAATACATTAATAAGGGTGTCATTATTAATGCCTCAATTTTAGGCAATATCAATTAATTGTGCAGTGAAACATGAAATAAATAGAAAACTTTTCAACTGTTCTGCATTTATTCTTTGAAACTTTGGTTATTAAATGTAAAATTTTGGAACCATATATAATTTTTCTCAGAATTATTTAGCCCTTATAGCACTCTGTTGTCCACTAGCATTAACTAATATTGTGAAAATTTTTCAGGTCATCTTGATTTTTCTCCTATATTAGAATTTTATTCTTTTATGATTTCTTTTTGAATGATAAAGAAAACTTTCTATAGCCATATATTCAATAAGTTAAATGAGGTATACCTCAATGTTGATTTTCAAAAATTATATTTCTTAAAATATATTTCTCTTAGAGTGCATATAAGGCCCTTCCTTTATTTAGTAAAGGTAATGATGGTGATAATGATAATGATAATAATGATGATGATGATGATGATGATGATTTTATGAATATTCTTCCTGATCAAAATGTTGGGTTCTCTATGTAAGGGATACCAATTTTCTTTATGCTATTTTGTGTTGTCTAAATTTCTGACAGTTGACCCTTGAACAACATGATTTGAACTGCACAGGCCCACTTATATCAGTATTTTTTTCAATAAACATCAATAGCCCTTGTTATCTGCCAGGTTTTATGCAGATTTCGTTCAAGGATTCAGCAAACTGGTATCTAAAACTTATTTTTACATTCCTAACCACCGTTTACCAACATAGATTCCCAACTGCGGATCGAAAATATTTAGATTAGAGGTTTGTTGAATATGCGATCTAAAGGGACAGCCATAGAGTCAAAAGTTATATGCAGATTTCGGACTGCATGAGATGGCCAGTGTTTGTGCCCCTGACCAGAGTCGTTCAAGGGTCAACCGTAGTTGAAATAATTGAAAGACGAATCTTCCAATGTCTCTAAGGAAGTGCATTCATTTAACAGAGTATCCTTTAAATCCATCCCCGGAGAATAAAATCAAACAGTTTCTGTAGCCCTTTGAAACTGGAATGATGGAAAGGGCATTAGTCAAGTCAATAGCTTCACACTAAGTTCTAGGGCTTATGTTGTTCCAAGGGAGATACATTTTGCAAAATATGACTGTCTTACTTAGTCAGATATGGGGAGCAGCCATATAGATTTTTAACACTGGCTTAATAATATTATAGTGTTTACAATATATATTTTTAAATGACACTCTATGTGAAATTGTCCATCGGTTTACATGCTGAGTCCCTTATTCCTGGATTATAAACTTTGGTTTATCTACCAGGTAACTGAGTTATATCCTAGAACAAGCTTATAAAGAACTGTTTCACGGGTAGCATTTTTTTTCTGAGCTATTATACATTTGGAATTATGTTTGTTGCCTTCACCCATGAAAAACACATGATTTGATCATTTTATTACATATGTTATCTTCTTCAAAATGCTATACTATTTAAGATACAGAGGAACAGTTTAACACTAATTCCTGTACCTACACAGTTAATTATTTTGTTTAATTTTTTAAGCTTGATTTTTTTTAAGTCATTAAGTTACATCCTGATGTTGGTTTATCATTATCACTTCTATCAGTCTTTTCTCATCTACATTCTTAAACATTTGATTTTTAGGTCAGCTATACTTGGTCTTTACTTATTATTCCTTTTTTTTTTTTATAGAGATTCCTTTGTTTTTAGTTCTTTATAGGTGGTAAATTGACTCTCTTCTCTGTCATCAAGCCCATTATTTTACTTTTTCAAACTTCTACATATTTTGTACTGTTCCTCTTAATTCTTGAAGAATGTCTCAATTTTGTCCTTTATATTATTTATTTGAGTTCTGAAGTTCTGAATCAGTGCTTTACTATTTCCAAAGTGAATTTAATAATTGAACATTTACTTTAACATCATACTTAATGTATTTTTGCCAACTCTCTTTTTATTCTGTTTTTATTGTGGCTGCTGTTGTTGATTCCCTGTCTACTTTCTGACTCTCTGGGGAGAACATCCATATCTACAACAGCAGCAGTGTCTAGATCAGAGGTCTGCAAACTTATACCGTAAAGAGCCAGATAGCAGGTATTTTATTTTAGACTTTATGGACCATGTGGTATCTGTTACAACTACTCAGCTCTACTATTGCAGTGCAAAAGCATTAGTAGAGGAACATGGGGAATATGGTAAATGGTATTGTGGTGACTGTGTATGGTGCCAGGTGAGTGCTAGACCAGTTGGGGGATAAGTAAATTGTATGGATGTCTGGCCACTATGCTGTATACCTGAAATTAATATAAAATAATATTGGATGTCAACTCTAATTGAAAAATAAGAATTAAAAAAAAATGCAGCCATAGATAATATGTAAACAAATGAATGTAGCTGTGTTCTAATAGAACTTTATTTACGAAAAATGATGCTGTTAGGAGACAATTCTTTAATAATTTTGATTTCTGCATCTCTTCTAAGAAAACAGCTTTCCAATATACAGAGTCCAAGAATGTTTCAGTATAATAAAGTTCCTCTCCTCTCTGGGAGGAGATTTGCCTACATATCTACATAATAAACATAGTGAAACTTTCTTGCTTCCTCCTGGAGACATTTAACTACATTCCAGAGTAAAATGATAATATCTGCCTCTGAGACAAGGATTGGGAAGATTTTCTAGCAGCTTTCTTATAAGATTTCTTATAGGAGAATCCTAGGTTCACTGTTCTTTGGCTGTGACACTGACTTATGTGTACAGCACCTACCTGGGAAGGCATTACATCATCACCCATGGAACAGGGTGAGGGGCAGAGAGAATTTAATGAATGTTTCGAATAACAAATTGTCAATATCAACTTAGGCTTTCATTTCCTTTCAAATTGGTCACTTAACTTGACAATGGTGGGCCAATTTTGGCCCAGAGACCATGGCTTGCTGATTCCTTCTCTAAAAGATTATGATTCTTTACAATACACACAAGGATTGTGTGCTCACATTTCCAGTCCCGAGTGTCTCATTCTGGGGATTTTTTTCCCATGCAGTAAACAAATTAGTATACTAGGAATAAAAACTTGGATACACAGTTACGTGATTTAATACTTGACACTGAATCAGTTTTGATGGTTGAGAAGAGAACAAATCAGTATGTATTATGATCTCTATTCTTACTCAAGTTAACCCTTTTATATAGTTGACAATGGTGAAGGAGTTGGGCAAAGTTCTTTATTACTTCATAAGACAGTATGATAATGATGAGATGGTATTTACTAAATGTTTTAATTAGATTGGTTGCTTTTCCTGTTATTTTAATTACTTTTAAAATTTATTTTAATTATAGTTGATATACAATATTATATTAGTTTCAGGTGCACAACATAGTGATTCAACATTTAAATATCTTACAAAGTGATCATCAGGGTAAGTCTAAAATGTCCAGTAATCCTGTCACCATACATAGTTATTACAATATTATTGAATATTATTATAATATTATATATTCTCCTTCACCTTTTTCACCTAGCCTCCCCGACTCTCCTCCCCTCTGGCAAACATCAATTTGATCTTTCTTTTAATGAGTCTGCTTTCGTTTTGTGTCACCAAACCAGGCAGAGATAATTAGGATGAATTGAAATCTTTTACTTTCTCCCTATTTGGCTCTTCCTATTTGGTCCTTTTTTTCTATTTAGCTCTATAGAGCTCATGGAAATGTTTTCTCACTTTTGATAAAAGTTTGGTAAAGATTTCTATAATGCTGTTGTAATGCCAAGCTTATTCGATTTCCCTTCACAATTATGTTAATGTGGAAAAGTAATGTAATTCATCTCACGCCATAAAAATTCAATTAAAATGTAATATATATGTATAGATATATATATAAATAATAAATATTTCTTGTTATAATATTCGTGCAACCCATACATTAAAATTTAGGATAAATTTTAAATAAATACAAAAGTAAAATCCATTTTGAGACAGATCAGGAACTTGCACCTGCGATGCAAATTACAGCTAAAATTATAAACTAAATTTCAAATAAAACCTAAAACTAAAATATAAAAGGTATAGAAATTCATTTGAAGGACAATATATAATTAAATCCATTGATGAAATATAAATAGTTCCTCTAAAAATGGCATGTCACATCGATGGGTACTTAAATGGCAACAAAAGGCACCTGAATCTCTAACATGAATTTCCAAAAGATTAAAGCATGTTTGGAGCTCCTTGTGGGGAAGAGATAATAAAATTTGATGAATTCAACTAACAGAACAAAAAATGCTAACTAAAAAGCGTTTTCCCTTTTTCAGGAGAAATAATAAATGAATTAACCAAATCCAAGAGTGTAGATATACTTACAGTCTTCAAAAAATCCAACTCATATATATGCATATAGTTTGTCAATGAAAAGTAAACATATACTAATTAGGTGAGATTGAACTGTGACATTTGGGAGGCTTGGAATCTCAATGAAGAGTTTATCAGCTAAACCTAATGACACTCTGTTCATTTTAATAGAAGCCTGAAAGAACTGTTAGGCAAATTTTCCCTTTCTTTGGCAGATTGAAAGTCAACTATCCATGTTGGTATGTTCTAATCCAGATATATCAGCAATAAGATATGCATGAACAAGAACTTGTGTACTGTGTACTGTGTGTGTTTGACTATGGGTAATCTATATATATTTGATTAAGTATAGTTTAATTTGCTTGTTTCCTACTATACTCAGAAATAAATGCTAGACGTGATTCTTAACATGTTAGTCTCTTGTAAGGGAACACACTCTCTACATGGACATCTGGATACATATGTGTGCCCACACATGTATAAAAGGTTCCATATACCTGTGTCATAAAAAACTCAAAAGTTTACATGCATGTTTAAATATATATGCATACACTGCTGGTGGGACTGCAAACTGGTATAGCCACTATGGAAAACAGTATGGAGGTCCCTCAAAAAACTAAGAATTGATCTACCATATGATCCAGCAACCCCTCTACTGGGTATTTACCCCAAAGACTTGAAAACTCATATCTGACAAGATATTTGCACACCGATGTTCATAGCAGTATTATTCACAGTGGGCAGGACATGGAAGCAATCAAAGTGTCCTATCTTAGATGATTGGATAAAGAAGCTGTGGTGCATATATATGATGGAATATTATTCAGCCATAAGAAGAGATGAAATGCTGCCATTTGTGACAACATGAATGATCTTGAGATAATCATGCTAAGCAAAATAACCCAGACAGAAAAAGTTGAAAATCGCATAATATCACTTATATGTAGGATATAAACCTAAAAGCAACAAATGAACCAGACAAACAAACAGAGACTCATGGACATGGACAATAGACTAGTGGTTACCAGAAGGGAGGGGGTGGGAGGAGGGGGAGGTAGATGAGGTAAAAGGGGTCATATATGTGGTAATAGAAAGAAATCTAACTATGGGAGGTGAACACACAATGTAAATATATATATATATGCCTTACTGTTAAAATGTATAGCTAAAACATCAGAATTCATTAACCAATGTCACCATAAAGAATAAATTAATTTTAAAAAATTAAAAAAATATATATGCATTTATATACAACTACATGAATTTAAATAAATACATATGTATGCATGCATACATGTGGTCTTAAATTTATATATGTATCTATATAATGTCAACTTTTTGTGTATTTTATGTAGTTTACAGTAGATCAAATTGTACTTATAAAATTATTTGTCCAAGTTCTATCAGGTACTATTGAATGGGAGGCAATGTTTCCAGTGCATCAGTCTTTACAGAGTTATGTGTTAATCTGTATCAAAAAGTCCTGATATGTTTACTTAAGGAACAGGCCTGATAGTACTAGATTTTATCATAAGAGATGATCGTGGGTATATTATGTTCACATTTTACTTTGAGTGAATATATCCTACTTAGGTTATTCTCTTGCAACAACTTTAGGAATATATTTTGAACAGGCTAAATGCCCATCAATTCTGCTCTAGTTTCACTCTTGGTATTGTTAGTTTCAAACTTGTTTATAAGTACAGTAGTTCTGGTTTATTTATTGGAAGACATAGGAGAGGAAATATTCATTCTTGGTAGGTGGTCTATAACTTTCCGAGAATCTCTTTTCATTGATATCGGTGTCAGAAAGAGGCTCATTTCTCCTGAGACTCTAGCTTGTCATTAGCTTGTGAACAAAGCAAAGCCACAAATATTCATGACTTTTCTCTGTGCATCAACTGTGGAGATAGTCAAGAAATTTACAAAACCTATCAATGTTTAAAAACATGGATTCTGAGTTCTGATGCCACTTTTGACTTTATCTTACTTATCTTTATCTTCATTCTGCCCCAATTTATTACCTTCTTTTGGAAAGCTGGCTTACTCTTGCTGGAATATGATGTGTAGATTAACTATATAACTACATAAATTAAGCATAGGTGGGTTATTAGCAAGTTGTTGGAACAATTTTGACCAAAGTATTAGTATCTTTTATTTTTTATTTTATGGTGAGTGCTAAAAACTGTTAACTTTTATGTTCATACACTTTTGTATTCTCATGAGTGTTGGCCATTTTTATTCCTTTACTCTGATTTTAAATTTGATTATTGGCAAATAAATCATTCTCCAACTCATTTGTATTATAGACTATGAAATCAACTCACAGCTATTATGACCATCTTTATATTGTTGTCATTATCTTAGTAATAAAAACTCATACTATCATTACAATAACTACATGCTATTTCATATTCTCATCATGAATAAGGAGTTATTACTCTGCTGAAACAGCTAGCTATATTCTTTGATCAAAAGCGCTAGAAATTGTTAGCTTCTATCCCTTTTCAGGAAGAAATTTTCTCAGCAATCTTTCCAATAATTTAGCAGCTTCAACAAATAGTTAAAAAATAACTACTTAATTCTATAAAGTCATAGCACTTTCAAAAAGGAAAATTAGTTCCCTCTATAAATCAGTAATCCATGATTAAGATGACCTTACACATACAAGTTGCCAGAACAGTCTCAATTTATACTTGTTGTCTAGACATTCAGTCTGGTTAAATTCATGTCTTGAATTTATTTTTTAATAAAATATTTTTAATAATAGTTCCATTAAAATAAGGCCAGGATGAATTTGACCTCCATTTGTACTTTTAGCTTCTGCCATGTTCTTAATAGCCTTTGAAAGGCACGTGCAGTAAACAGATTTCCTATGTTAAATGTGGTGAAATCTGAAAGATGATCAGCAATAGTCTGATGCTTTCTAGAAGGAATTTGCTGATAAAATAAAATGTGCTGTGACTCTAGGACCCCAATGGCTAGAGACAGCTCTTTCTATACTCCGTGGTTACCAATATATGATGATGTTGCCCTTGCTGACGACTCAGGATACCAGCTATTGAGCTGTTATGACCTATGCTGTGACCTGGAGGATGTACTATCCTCCAGGCTGATAATTGGTGAGAATGTGAGAAATTTAGGTTAGGTTCAGAGAAATCAACATGGGAACTAGATAATGAGAAGTCTGGCTTTGAGCTATGGAGAACAATATTTAATGGAGATTTTATCGTATTGTAATGCTTTTTTTATTTAGCAATAAAACTGTCTATATCAAGGAGCTAAATATTGAAAGTGATCTTTAATTTAAAATTAGACAGTGAATTGATATTTCTCAAAAAGTTGATAAACACATAACTTGAACAAAATGTTTGTTGACATTTATCATCTACCATGGGGACAATATTGATTTCACTAACACATGAAAAGCAGAAAACACAAATCTACTGAAGAAACCTCTGCATCTATTTCACAGGTAAGTAGATTTTTAAAGAAGTCTGAAACTGCAGATTATATTTTAACATTTGTAGAATATGAGTATGTTTTGTTCCAAGAAGCATGAATTTTTTATGATTTAAAACTTATTTACACGATTTTTTGCTTGTTTAATTCCAAAACTTTTTTGGTACACATACAAAAAGTGATGTGCTAGTTCTTCAAGTATTAACCTCATCAATGGATGTGTATCGGTGTCATCAGAAACTTTAAAAAATTATTTATTTCTAATAAATATTCTCTTTTTAAAAATCCAATTTAAAATATCAACTTTTTTGCAAATGCTTTCTATCAAACTTTAAACATTTTATATTATCATCAATACTATTGTAAATTCAGATAAAATGTCCAACATTAAAAATAAAATTATTTGCCAATGTGATAATAATGCAAATTCAAATTTTAATGGAGCCTTATGTTGAGTTAAAAACAATGTTTTAGGAAATTAAAAAACTTAGGACATAGACTTGTGTTTGGATTTGATTGAAGTGCATGCATAATTTAAAATTGATTATAATTGTCACAAAATTCTACCAATCCAAGTAGAAATTTAAGTTGTCAAAATACATAACTTTTTATGAATATATAGAGTAACTGGACTACAAAATATTTGTGACAAAGTTGATATTGAATAGAAAAAAAATGCTTCAGTATGACAGTGAACACTTTTTTTCACTGCTGCCTGTTATTAATTGTATTTTAGAAAAGTATGAGCCTTTGAAATACTTTTGTAAATCAAATAAATTATGTGCAATTACACTGAACTTTTTGCAAATGGGTTCTTAATATTTGTTTAAATGTTTAAATATTTTATTCTCAAACTTTGGAAATATTTAAACAAATTTTTCGACTAATGGAGAACCAAAACCCTCAGGTTTTGAAGCTTTTACAAGTTGCAATTTAAGAAAAAAATGCTTGAAACCAAGAAGACATTGACATTTATCTCCATAAAAGCAAGAGAAGAATGTTAGAAATTAAACACAATGATGCACATGCTATAATTTTAAAATTCTATACTTGTTTTTGGAATATTTTAACCAATAAAAGAAAATTTTGATGAACTTCAATTTTTAATTGCATAAATTTATATTCTATAGTAGAGTGGAAATAAGTTTCAGACATATATAATTCAGTCAAATATTCAAAAATTATAGTCTATGGCTATGCTACCCTGAACACGCTCCAACCCATCTGATCTCGGAAACTAGGCAGGGTCGGCCTGGTTAGTACTTGAATGAGAGACCACCTAGGAAGACGAGGTGCTGTAGGTGTAAAAAAAAAAAGAACTTCACTTCTCAAATATTTAAAAATTATCATCAGACAACATTTTGACAAATTTTAATTTTTTTATAAATATATATATGCCAAGGTAGGTACTAGAAATTAATAGGGGAAAAAATACCTATGAAAAGATTTAACCTATGAGCTTAAGTATTTATAGATTTTAATATAAAGACATAGAATTTAAAATATCAATGATTTAACAGAATTTTCTCTAAACTTACCACATACCTCAGCATTGATATTTTCTTATCTAAAAATTTGGTTCACAGAGAAAAATCCATTGAGGTTATAAACAATTTTAGTTTTATTAGCCCTTAAAATACAAGTTTGAAGAAAATTGCTGGCAATTATATGAAAAAATTAAAATAAATTCATATTAAAAAATATATTCTTTATAAAATAAAATAAAACCAGCGGCATAAATTTTAGAATGATATGGCCTAAAAATCAATTATTGTGTGTGAATGTTATTTTTAATATTCAGATATTTAATAGTTCAAAGATATTTGCTGTAATATACAGAGATAAAAGAATTTTGAAATAAAGTATTTATAGACCTAAGAATAAAATTAAAGCATTTTTTCGGCTAATAAATATTTTAAAGTACATAATTTTTTTAGCACTCTCTTTTACTCTCAAAAATATCTGTTTAGTTGATAAATTATATAGTATTCTATTCATTACATATTATATTAGAAAATGACTGTATTGATATCCTAGTTAAAAACTCATGTTACAGATGAGAATGTATGGTGGAAAAAGATTATATAACAGATTGACTGTCTCTCATAATGTTAAGAGAGCCAGTACAAAACATTTTCTCTCTTCATTTCAAGTTCAGTGTTTATTTGTTTGTTTGTTTGTTTGTTTGTTTTAATTATACAGCCTGGGTTATAGATAATTTGTTTTCAACCCAAGTAAAGCAATATCATTCTCATTTCACAAAAGAGGGTATGAAAGAATGATTATTTATGAAAGTTTTTCAGTAAAATCAAATTGAATATTGATTATCTATTATTACATTGGGCTGGCAGAAAACTAAATCTCAATCATTATTGGAGTTGACTCTTTATTCATAGTTTTGAGTCTTGTCAAAGCATTTCATTTCATTTATGAAAGCATCTCATTGTTTCACATTGTTTCATATAGGTTACTATTGAAATGCTCATGAGTCAAGTCCATATGATTTTTTGAAGTTCAGGTGGTTCTGTGGCTTTCAAAGTATCCAAAGAATGAGAATATTTTCAAATTACTCTATGCTTCTAACTACATTCTTGAATGTTTTAAAAGACTAAGTCATACATAGGTCCCACATCTCGAAGAATCTGTGTACCTAAATCCCTTTTGAGACTTGGAGAAAATTTTCTCCCTTTCTCTATTTCTGTCTATATCTCTTCAAAGGCCCTCATCTTACTCTCCTTCCCTTGTATAACACCAAGCATCATTCCTTCAGCTCGGATATTCATAATGACAGGAAGAGAGGTAGTCTTCAGTTATCTGTGGTAGCTTTACAATTTACCTAGGGACTATGAAACATATGGTCTAGCAACCTTATTAACTTAATTAGTAGGAGTAAAGGAGAAGCAGGGATGTCAATAAATTTTCCTACCACAGTTGTATATGGTTTCTCTACCATTTTACTCAAGGCTAACGTGGTTCTCTTTATCAACTGCTCATTGAAGAGAATATACTTTTCTTCCAATTAGGATCACATCACAGAATTGTTAAGTAGGGAGGAAGGTTTAGAGGAAATAACAGCTTCTGCGTCTATTAGTTGTGTGAGCTTTGGTAAAATACTTAAATGAGTCTCAGGTCTCAACGTCTAGGACAATAATAATTTCGGAAATAAAATGACATTTTATGAAAAACCTGTTGGCATTCAGCATTTTCTGTCTGTTCTATTTTTCCTCCATCTGCCTCAAATTTGAAGTAGTTGCTACCAATAGATACAGGATAATAGATTAGGACAAAATATATTTGTAATTTATTATTATTGTTGTTGCTTTATTATTTTTTTGCACCAAATATCTCTGATGTTAAACCTCCCAGTTAAAAATAACAACAACAATAAAATGATGAAAACTGGGACCTTGTTTAGTTAACAAAAAGTTAAAACTAAAAGTCTCACTCTCTTGGTGCTAATGCCCCCGGTATTGCTTAAGCCAAGTTTAAAACATGAGAATATTATCTTTTAAGTTACAATAAATTTATTTCATTTTGATAGAAAGTAAGTTTATACAGGCTTAGACCAAAATTTCTCTGAAATAAAATGGGAACATATCTGTATACTTCACCTTTCTCAGTAAATCATCAGAACTGTGTTTTGGTCATCTTGTAAAATTTATATGTTGCAATTCCCTACACACTTATTTTAAGACTACAAGGTCAAGGATGTTTGTTTACAATGGGCCTTCCTAGATCTATATGACCAATCTAAGGGTAAAGAGAAATCTTCTCACTATTTTAATTAGTCTCTTTCCAGATTTTCCAATAACTTACATTTTTTTTTTTGCATCCATTTCTACCGTAAAAACAGTCCTACTTCATTCAATTTTATGTTCTCAAGGTAGAGGCTCACTCCTACATTTATAGTTTCATTTGGAGTGTCGACCCATTCCTTCTGAAATGTCTGCACTCAATTAACTCATTGATGATATTTCCATAACATCGTTACCCAGAAATGCTAAGGCAGAGAAATAAAATAGAACAAATGCTATGTGCATTATCACCAGAGAACAGGGAAGAGAACTGATAGTAGATAGTAACCCTCGATGGAGCAATTGAACTGTCTGTGGTGGATGCTTTGGAACTTATTATTTTCCTAACCACAGAAAGGTAGTATTAACTCTGGGCCTTGAGTGCTTGAATGGTTGTGTTGTTATCCTGATAGTAAGTCCAATGCTGTTAATGATTGGACCTTTTATTATAGGCCTCCCTTTAAAACACACACAGAGGGCTGTGACAAAGACTTAATTTGAGATGACTCAGAGGATGATCTTTCTTTTTCTAAAAAATATTTCAGTAGCAACTGTGTTTACTGGCAGTAGTTCTACCCAAATTCTGACCTAGCTTGATCCTGGAGGCTCTTTTCTGAAAAACAGTTTCAGAGATAGCTTTCTTATTAGCAATGAACTTTATTAAGGTCTAGTAGGATATTTCCAAAAACTAACAAAACTTTACTGTTTTGCATCACTTTACTTTTTAATTTTTATTCATTTAATCACAAGGGGGAGATTATCTATATTGCAATAAGTAAAAATTGAATAAATGAATGTGTGGTTATAGCTAAGATTGATGTTTAGTTTATATATACCTTGATGATTGTGTTGATTTTGAAAATGTGAAAGTACTTCATATTTTTTTTCAAATTCTCAAATGTTCTGAGTGCCCTCCATTCTATCCACTGCTCCAGCTACCTTCGAAATTTCTCTACAATCCCTGGACCTGCACACAGGGGACCTATAGGATCCTGCTCCAACTATATCTACTGTTGTATTAGCCCTTTCTCATCATTGTCCCATGCCTGTGAGTCAAGTTATCATAGCTCTTAAGTACCTGTTTTCATTTATATCCATGCTCCACATACAAGAAAAAAGGTACTTTCCATGATGGTGATGGTAACACCTCAGATAGCAATTTCTTAATCTCATTTTACACGCTCCACAGACTATGGCTATATGGCATTAGACAGCTTTTCTTCACAGTCATCCTCTTATTACCATTAATACAAACTGCAGCCTATTTAGGACTTGCCTCAACAGAGTCAGGAAGACTGGAAATGAAGCCATAGACAGTAATGAGGGACAAATTTTGAGTTATCACGAGCTGAGGAACACTCAAGTGTGATACCTTTTTTAATAAGGAGTTAAATTTTATTGCCATTTAATATGACAATTTATTTGAATCAACCAAATAACCATACATATTAGGCATTACAACATAATTATTAAAAATGAAAGATAATACTTATGCAGTGTTCAATCTATGTTGCATACAATTATAAACATAAATTTAACCATATTAATATTAGAATTATTACTATCCTCTTGTACTGATGAGAAACTAATACCCTAAGGCATTATTTAAAATTTAAGTAAGCAGTATTGTTTTAATTACCTCTTGTCCACCCTGCTGGAGAGGAAGGAATTCCCACCCTAGGATTATGGCAGTGATTAAACATATAATACTTGATATTGGACAGATGGGATTGGTAGAAGTTTAATAGCAACATATACTTATCCAGAAGACAAAGATACCACATAGCATCTGGGGCCAGACAGGATTGTAAACAGGAACAGAGTGAACAACCAGAGCTCAGGGAGGAAAGCTTTGCCATATCAAGAGTGTGAGGTGTCCACTAGTTCATGCAAAAGTATGTGATTGAATAGTATGTATAATTCTTCTAGTTGACTGGGAACTAAAACTGTTATTCGGGGAAAAATGGGATCTGTGCTGTTTTGCTAGAGGGGCTTATAATAAAAGTGGAGTAGGGAGCTTGTTGTTAGACTATCAGGGCCCTCTAGGTTTCACCAGATGTTGAGGAAGCAAATATTAAGCCTTAATTCTAGGCTTTACACTAAGAATATCATGGTTCATATTTTAGGCAGCCCAATAAATTTTTGTGGCATAATGTGATGATGTCAGAGATAGAGATGCTGAACTTATAAAGTTGCCAACAATGTGTCAGGGATAAAAAAGTTTAATGCAATTGCTGTTAGTTCTGCTGAAGCTGAGAATGGACAGAGTAGGGCAATGTCAGCAGGATGGCAAAATGGGAGGTTCCATTCCTCACTTTCCCAGAGAAACAGTAATTTAGCAACCAACCAGACATGAAAACACCTTCATAAGAACTCGCAATCCAGAGGATAGGTTACAGTACCCTGTTGGAGCACAGAATAGCAAGATACATTGAAAAGGATTTAAGATGAACAGTTTCGCTTTACCTGCATCACCCTACCTCCAGCTGGTGTAGCTCCTTATCACATAAGTTTTCCTCTGGGGAAAGAGTAAAGTGAGTGTCCAATTTCCTTAGTCTTTCAAGGCACCATCTGAGAGGTCTGTTTTTATTGTTTGTCTGCCACAGCACTGAGGAAATTGGTATAGCTAGATTGTTTGGAGGCAGCTAAAAACAAACAAACAAAAAAAGGGTAGTGGCTTTCAACAAGCAGCATGGAGATCTGAACTGCTGTCCCATGGCCCTTGATAGAAAATTTTCCCATGGATCCCGCCACCTCACAGACCCCACCAAGCAGCCCACCCAGAATTTCCGACTGAACTTTCCTTGCCAAAGTTAGTCTGTAAAGACTGGAAGAGATGGTTGCTTCTTCATACTTCTTCAGTGCATGGATACTAACACAATTTACAAGGCTCGGAAAGAATCAAGGAAATAAGACACTACCAAACTAACAAAATAAAGCTTTAATAATTTATCCTAAAGAAATGGAGATCTACAATAGCCAAGATATGTAATCAAGCTAAGTATAAAAATGATATATATAATTTAGCCCTAAAAAAAAGAAAGTCTTGTCTTTTATGACAACATGGTTGAACCTGAAGGGCCTTTCGTTAAATGAAATAAACCAGGCACAGAAAGACAAATACTGCATAATCTCACTTATATGTATAATCTAAAAAAGTTGAACTCATAGAAGCAGAGAGCAGAATGATGGGATTGAGATGGGGTTTGGGAGGAAATGGGGAGACAATGGTCAAAGAGTACAAAATTGCAGTTATGTAGGATAGGTAAGTCTTAGGGATCTAAGGACTATAGTTTATAATACTGTACTGAATGCTGGAAATATGCTAAGAGTAGATTTTAGGTGCTTTTATAAAAAATGGTAATTATGTGAGAAAACAATAATTAGCTTGGTTTTGATGGGAGGCCAGCAGACTATTTATTCATGTTCCTCTTTAACTGGATTTTCATCATGATTACTGGCTTAGCAATGGACATGCTGTTGCTGATGATCCCCCTGATCATGTCAGTGCTTTATGTCCGGGCCCAGCTGAACAGAGACATGATTGTATCATTTTGGTTTGGTGCACGATTTAAGGCCTGTTATTTACCTTGGGTTATTCTTGGATTCAATTATATCATGGGAGGCTCGGTAATCAATGAGCTGATTGTAAATCTGGTCGGACATCTTTATTTCTTCCTAATGTTCAGATACCCGATGGACTTGGGAGGAAGAAATTTTCTTCCTCACAATCATTTTACCATGTACAATTGTAAGTCATGCAATATATGTAGATATTTTAAGAAGTTTTAGGCCAACAACAAAATTAGAGAACAGAGTCTCCACAATTGACCTCATCTGACAACAACTGTGAATTCAGGTGGTTCCTAAAACCACCCTAAGTTTTGATAATTCATCAGAAAGACTCATAGAATTAATTGAAAGTTGTTATACTCACTGCTAAAATTTATTACAGACAATGGGCACTGATTAAAATGAGCCAATATAAGAGATGAGACCTGTTGTCCTCTCAATCTGGAGTTGGGACACATTACTCTCTCAGTTTTCATGTGTAAAAATACACATGGATTACTGAGAACCAGAGAATCTCAGCCAAGCTTCAGCGTCAAAAGTTTTTATTGAGGTTCTATCATGTAGGCATAATTGATTGATTGCCCACATGGCTAATTTCAGTCTCCAGGTTTATTCATGCTGTATGAACCAAAGCCTTCACTCAAATTAAAATTAAGATTATCCAGTGTCCTTAAGTGAATTAAGACATGCCTATCATGTGTAATATTTAGGGTCCTGGAGATTAGAAGGTGAGGGCAAAGGCTAGAATTCTCTTTAGATAAGGCCATTATACAAATAACATATAAATTTAAATATCTGAATTATATTAATTCACTAGTTATTAATATCTTGAATACCACTTCTCTTTATCTCCATGTAAAAAAAAGATTATAGGTTTTAATTTTATCCTTTGTAATATTTTTTAAGTTTTATCATATGATATATATCATTTATAATTAAAATTAAAATAGATATATATAAAATATTGTCAGAACTTTTTATTCTTCCATTAAAGCAAAATGAATCAGAAATAATCTAAATCCTCTACCTGTTTACAATAGTTATTCCTTTGATAGAATTTTTCGTGTGACAGGTAGGATACATATTGATAAAAATATAGCTTATTTTATTAAAAATTGTTTATTATTAAGTCTATAGTGTTAGAAATTGAATTTCCTCTTATTGTAGAAATTTAATTATAATATTACAGTATTTACTTATTTATTTTCTTTTTTTGTTTTGCTTTGTTTTGGCTATTGCTTAAAAATTATTTTCAAGTTGATGAGAAGGCATCTTCTGTTTGCATGATTCAGAATTCTGGAATATTCTTTTATTAAACTCATAAATCTTAAAGTATTTCTACATTTTATCTAAATTACATTTTTAGTTTTATAAAATAAATTCACAGATTTGCTGATCTTAGATTTCTTCTTTTTTATGTAGCACCCTTAACATGACACAAATTTTAAAGGTCGAAGTTGAAATATTCAGCCATAAATCTGTTTTCCTCCTTTTCATTTCTGAGAATAAAATAGTGGATAGTTTTGTGTGATCTTTGCCATCAATTAAAAGGGTTAAATTAAAAAATCTTGAACGCTATGGCATTGATCATTTTCTCCAGGTTAATTTTTTCTAAAATCAGTTTATTTTGTCACTAGCTAAGTTTCTTACTTATAAAAAAAATTCTCATAACTGAGAAAAAATTGCTTCTCAGATAAAGCTAAGAAAGTTAAATTATTATGATATCTTTCATTTAAGTTTTCTAATTTCATTAACATATAAACTACTTAAAGTCAGATATAAATTCATATTCATCGGCTCCATTATGTGTCAAGACTCTTGTGCAGTCCTACCACAGAAGCAGCATTTTATAAGGTTGAGAGCTGGGTTTTCTTCTCTTTGTGCTTCCTCGGGTAGAACTATATCTCTTACAAAATATCCTTGCATATTTCCTCATTTCCTGAGGATTTAAATACTATTTTCTTCTGATTTTTATTAACAGAGGCTTATTAAGCAATTGAGACTTGATGGATTCTAATGAGGGCAGGGATGTTACTACTGTCCTTATTAATGTTTTGTAACTGATTTGAACTGAAGCGCAATGTGCACTTCCTAAATTAATGATTTTAATCTAGTGAGAAATGATCGTTCTGAGGTCAGTCAGTAAAGTAGTCAGCAATTCATTAAAATGCTTATTATTAGGGCAGGCGAGTTTGCAGGAGGCAGAAGAGAAGAGAAACGTCATTAGTGGCTTGCTGCCAAGTGATAGGCCTCCAGTTCAATTATTTACTCTTTTTAATATGAAAAAAGAAATTTAAAGGTAACAAGAAATTTTATTGGATTTATCTTGAAATCTCTGACAAAATTTGAGAAGTTAATCCATACTGAGTTGATGAGTATTTTCTAAGGAAAAAGTAATTTATTCACAGCAAGTTGATGATCATTTTAGTTTAACTTACAGATATAGTTCTTTACCAAGTCCCTATTTCACTCCTCAGCAAAAAATGGCATTTGATCAGTTTGTGATTTTGTACTGCCTACACTGAAATATATTCACCTGGCTGCAAAATCCATTTTATAATTGGCTGTATGTTCACCAGAGCTTCTGACATGCACAAGTAACCACTAATTGTTTGGTCTCTGACTGGATCGCTTGGTCTCTGGTTCCCTTCAGGCACTAAGAATACAAGGTCTCTGTCTATTACCCTCGTATTTACACTGACAATTCTACCTCTGGCAAACAGAGAGCATGAAAATGTAAGCATGACTGTCTACATTTAAAAGCGTTTATAAAACTTCATTAAGTCCTGCAAAAGCGTAGGCAGACATCCAAATCATACAGAATAAAATCAATTATGCAAAATTAAGTGTTTTTCTTCTGCTATTGTGTGACACGAACAAATTCCAGAGCAGATATTCTAGCACCTGGCAACCGGAAGAACACAAAGACACCAGGAAGAGTGTAAACTTCTCAACTTGACCCATTTTAATGACTGTCTCAGGGTTTTTCTTTTAAAGTGAAGATAATACCTGCACTATATGACATAAAACAGTTAACTCACTTTAAACTTTCATGATGACCACGAAATCAAGAAGCACAAGAAAAGGCTCACAATAAGAACAAAATTGAGACTGTTTTATTTTTTACATTAGCTTATATTGAATTATTTTGTTGTTCCAAACTGAATCTGAAAATTTTTTGAAACAATTTATCTGTTGATTAGGGGTGGAGATATTGCTTTCAAACACAGGAGTGGAGGGAGCTACTCTAATTATAGCAAATACATCTTGGAGGTTAAATATTTAATAAAATCAGTATCTATAATTCCGAAGCATCCATAGGAACAAAGGGACTAAGGGCATGAATAGATTTTCACGGTATGTAATTTCAAGTTCATTATTGAGTTATGAAATGCCAGATTCCATGACATTCTGGAAATAGACTTACTTAACAGTTATTATTGGTTTAGGTAAAGCTTAAAATAGATCTTTTGTCCTGAGCCCATAATCACTAACAACCAGAGATGGATTCATCCAAGTACATACTGAGAAGCACTGCTAACTGGAATAAAACAATTTTCTAGTTGTCATCAACAAAATGAAAAATTTACTTGCAAATAATATGAGTAGCAGCATTGAATTACTTAATTATCAACCAAAATTTGTGGCATTTTTCTTAAATTATCCCAAAATTCTACTTTGAGAAACAAATACTAAGAACATAAATAGAAAAGATATGCATAAAGTATGCCCATCCGAGTAGTGTTTACAATACAAAAAAAAGAAAAGGAAACAATTCAAATGAACATATCAGTGAATTGAAGAAATTATGGTATCCTCCTATATGAATAATACTACTAATTATTCCCATTATTGAGTGTTTACCATGTATCAGGCATGATTCTCAGCACTTTATGTGAATTAACTCCTTTAATTCTCTAGTTTTACATTGGTTCCATCATTTGAGCCTCAGAATTATTATTATCCTTATTTTACAGATGAAGAAAGTTGAAGGTGCAGAAGTTAATTAACTTGCCCAATGTCACACCAATGAAAGGAAGTAAAAAGTATGTTATGAACTTGGGCTTGTGTAATTAACCATTACTCTCAAAACTATTACCTTTAAAAATATGGGGGTATTTCTACAACTATTGGCATGAAGAAATAGTCATAATATTTTCCAGTCTGAAAGAAAAGCAGTTTTCAGAATATTTTTGTAGGTAGCACATATATACAGTACATAAAATTATGTGTTTAATTTTTATTATTATTATATAAAAATTAATTTCAAATAAGCATGCTTGTTCTGAAACCAATAGTAGTTTGCTATATTATAAACTATTATATGTAATTTTGTATACATGCACTCCACCAATGTATACACATTCACAAACAGAAGTGATATAATGTCATAGATATTTTGAGCGATTGTAAAAATTTAGTGGTTTCATATTTTCTATATGGATCTGTAGTCTTTATTTACTAGAAGGTAAAACAATGCACATTGCCAGGCTGAAAAGGCTCACTTTCCATCTTCTACATTCTTTGTAACTATTTGGATAATATGCATCCACAGTAGAAGGAGGTGCACTTAGATATTGTAAAATCATAGTAAAAATTTAAAGTTGACTACCTAGAACTTTTTGAATTGAAACCTATCTTATTTAGTCCCTCACAGTCCTGGGTATTTTATAATCAGAATCTTGATTTAATAAGTACATAGAGAATGGATTAATTTCTCAGACTTTATATAACAAAGTTTACAAGTTCATAAAAATAAATCAGAAATCCAATTAACTATCCAGTTTAACTAACAAAAAATATTCAAAGAGAAATCATATGTATGTCTATATGCATATGCCAATATAGGTGTATGCACATATATTAATAAATTGGCATACATATACATTATCGATATTTATGTATAAAACATATTTATAATCACTTTCTTATATATATATGAGTGTGTATACATATACCCGCACACATATTTTATTTTGAACAAAATGACTATTTGTGAAATCAAATTATACTTAGTTGGCTTATTAGTGAGTTTTAGAGTAAAAAGTTTAGTTTTTTTGTGTGGCATGGGGTGCTTGATTAGACTATGAAGAAATTACAGTCATCATGTACTTATAAATACATGCTTTTAAAAATTTTGCTCTTCCCATGCTAATAAAATATAAGAAATAAAAGCAAGTAGGAAGAAATGTCATAATGCTTTCTATAGATATCATGATAATTTTATAAAGTACCTTGAACTATTTCTCCATGAAAAAAATAAAGCAAAGAATAATCAAGGGCAAAGATCAGGATCACTGTGCAGGGAGGTCTTACTTGATCTGTCTCTCTTGAGAAGATACTCAGGCAAGTAGCAGTCACAGAGAATAGCATGGCAGAGCTCAATGGGTATATATTGAGACTGAATAAAGGAAGCTCAGAGTCATTTGGAACCATCTGTTTCTTCCAAGATAGTGGCCTCCATTGCATTTAAATAAAGTCTTCATTTTATTTTCCAAAATTAGAGCATCCTGGATCTCATTTCATTGAATCCAAGCTGTGAGCACCTCAGCTGGGCTATATCGGTCAGCTGTTGAGTGCTGCCCTGCAGTAGCAGTAAATGTAACAGCAGCAACTGTCTCACAGGCTGCTCTTCTGGTTATCTATTGCTACATGGCAAACTACTCCAAAACTTAGTGTTTTATTATGTTCATGAATTCTGAGGGTCAAGAATTTAGACAGATTCCAGCAGGGATGACTTGTGTCCCAGACACAAGTTTTTCCCACAATAATTGGATTATATCTCTCATTCTGTATGCTCTTCTGCAAGGTGACTTTGCTACATTCTCAGCAAGATATGGAGGTTAATTCTCATCACATACATCTGGGATACTTTAGGGACTCAAAGGTGGAAATGATGTGTATCTTTCGAAGCTAGATCAGTAAAGGCCATACCACTTCTATCTGGTTTTCATGGACTATTCGTTGTCTGAACATTCTCTCTAGGAAGGCTTCCTCTCAGGACCTGTTTGCTATGCTATGGGAAGACCAAACTACATGAAGAGGCCACATGTCACGATTCTGCTTGATAGTCAGAGTTCAAGCCCTGTTTTTTCTTTTTCTGTCTTATGCTCTGGTTAAAGGCAAATTTAGTTATTGGAGAAAAGCTGTTTGGGCACAGCACCATTTGTCACCTTGGATGAAGTTTAGTAATGTAATTCAAACAAGGAAAGAGAGAAATGCTCTTTTTATGAAATGAAGTCAAGGTTACTCTTTTGTCAGCTGTGAGATCAGCATTATGCTAATAGGAGGGATTACTCACCTAGACCATTAAGGAAGGTGTTAGAAAAGAGAATTAGTCCTCAGAGAATGAGGTCTGTTTTAAAATTGTAGTTACTATAAAATAAGCCTAACCATACACCAAAGAAGAGACCTTGACCTTCCCACTATGCTTGGCCTTGATCCTTACTCCTCTGTGAACAAAGGTCATTTTCCTGTCTCCAGGAGAGCCAACCCACTGGAGGGAGGCACCAGCTTTCATAGCATCAAAACTGAAGGTAGAAGCAGATTCAAGAGGTTGAAACATTTGTAACCAATAGGAGGGGCCTGAAGGAAACAGATGTGATTTTTTTCAACAGGAGGTATTAGCAGAACCTAGAAAATGTGAGTGGGTGCTAGTGGTGGAGCATGGAACAAAGAGGGAAGGCTATAGTAGGAAGGAGCCATGGGAAGGGAACAAGGACTGCTCTGGGAAAGAAGACAATATATACAAGTGAACACTATTTAGGCCTAAACAGTGGGGTGGTGTTTCTAGGAAAGTAGATAAAGGGCACAGGGCTAATTCCTCAATTCGCAACATCCCCACCAATCCCTGCTTCCAACTTTCTACAGCGTTGGGAATATTAGTTTTGCAAACAAACAATAAATGTAACAGCTTTACATTCTTCAGGTTTTTTTTTTAGGGAAAGTTAAAGCAGCATCTGAAGTTGGTATGGAACAAATTCCTCCCCAGCAGACCTCAAGACTTCACTAGTACCTCTTTACTGACTAGTACAGAAAATCAATCAGTTGACAATGTACCTATAGAAACAGTTAGATAGATTACTGTTGTGACTACCCTAGTCCCCGAGTGTAACTACAACCAAATATGTTACCTATGTTAGAAATTTATCATGGTATCATGACAGTATCAAAGGCTAAGAATGTTATTATAACTACTTAGTTTTGCAGACAAAAAAAGTGTAGGCATTTAAAACTGGGTAGAAGTGGACTGATAAAATGTTTTTAATTAACCTTTTTTTCCCCCCTCTTTCTTATTACTAATGAAATGAATGGGAGCTATTCTGTCTCTAAGTTGACTCTGTATCTCTGATTTTTTTATCTATATGTCGATTTTATAATCTGATATGCGTTTTATGTCCAAATTCCATATCTGTTATTGGTTTGTCAGAGTGGGGATAGTAGAATGTTAAATTCACATTTCCAAATTAACTTTGTGTGCAGGGAGGGAAAGAATTACGTATTTGTGAGGCAGTAAGAATAAGGAAAAAGTCAACTAATCAAGTAAGTAATAGAGGAAAGTCAGGTATTTAATCTGCAATCTTACATAAGAAACAAATAACAAGGCAAGGAGTTGATCAGAATTCTGAGAGCAAGACAAAAAGGAAGAGGACTCAGAGACAGAGAAATAGTATAGGATTCTAATCAAATATAAAGAAACGAGTAGAAAGGATAGAGTCATAGCAGGTCCAAGGTCCCAGGGACAAAGAAACCAACATTGTTTATGGGAGACCTGAATTGACCTCCATGAAGACCTGAGAACACCTCCTGAAAGCAGCAAGTGAATGAAGCTGCCAAGTGCCAGGAGTATCTAATTTTTCATCAGTTCCATTGCTATTTCCATCTACTCTGTAACAAGAAAAACTAAGGCTCACAATGGGTATTTAAAAATAAATTGTGATGAATAGGATTTTATCTGTAATGCACACTCAAACAACAGATGAATACAAGTAATCCATATGACTTGGAGAACTGCAAATGCCTTCCGAATCTCAGAACCAAATTTCTCTGAAATCTTGGGCTTGTGGGACAGCATTAATTTACATGTCCTCTGTAACATATTAAAATATATACCATTATGTTTTAAAAACATATTTAAGGTTTTATTCAGTCATAAATACGAGTATGAGATTTCACTAAGAAACATCTAAAATGAATATTTGATTTACTTTCTATGCCCTGATGATTTCTGAAAGGTTATCTATCTTAACAATGCATTTTCATGTTTTGTTTTTTTTTTAATAACATCTATGGGTGAAAGTAGAGCTAAACTTTAAAGCTACAAGAAATAGCAATGTCTTTTTATGATTCCAATAACTTCTTTGGTGTAATAAAGCCATTATTAATCATATTAAGCATTCTTTTCTTTATAATATAGATTTTTTAATTCCTCATACATTATAAATTAATTTCATAAGTCCCATGTTAAATCATTTTTATTATTCACACTATTACTTCTTGTTATAAATAATTCATGTTTTTACTCTTTTTCATTTAGAACATTCCTCCATTTTATCTAAATGTTTGATTATAATGTTAAAGTTTAATATTTAATTTTTATATACTATCTTAAAGTGATAAGTACATTTTATTTTCTGTAGTGATTGAAAATGTAAACTCCTATGTCTAGGTTAAACTCAATGTTGTATAAATTACCAGCTACAAGACTTCAGGCAAGTAAGTTATCCACTCTGATTCATAATTTCTTAATCTGTAAAATGAGAATACTAATCACAAAACTCTCAGGGTTATTTGTATAATATTAAATAAAATTTAATAATCCATGTAAAACTCTTAGCATAGTGCATGACAAACTACAGGCACTCATTAAATATACTTTTAATTATTAATAATTGATTTTTGACGGAGTGAACAAGGTTGTGGTAGAGGAGAGGTGGATGTACAAAGTTTGGAGTTGTTAAAAAGAATGTGGAAGGAGAAAGTAGAAAGCTTGGGTAAAAGAATAGTAACATTAACATAGATAAGAGAGAGTGAAGGGAAATATATGTCAGCCTAAATACCTAATCCATGGGGCCGCATGAAGCCCTTTGATAATAATATTAGGATCTAAGTAGATGATGATGAAAGTATAATAAACCAATGGTAAAGGGGATAGTCAAGTAAGTAGTTAAGAAGAAAGAAATAGAGACTTAAAAGATATAGATGATGAGAGAAAACAGGCAATTGAGAATCATTTTAAGAGATCCAGTTTCAGCGAATGGTTAGGTAGTGATGATGTCAGAAAGAATGGTGACATAAAGTAATAAAGATATTTGGAGTCAGTAAGAATGGGCTTAAAAAGTTACTCTACAATTTGGAAGACTGTGTTTCCTTGGGCAAGCTCCTTAACCTTTCAGAATTTCCATAGGCATGTCAGAGAATGGATAACATTAATGAGAAAAGCTATAGGATAAACAACACATTGCCACAAACAGCAGTTGATGAAAATTTTAATGTACTTTTTTATTAACTGAGGGAAAGAATACATGATAATAAAAAAAGAAGAAATAACATCTTTTGGAGGAAAAAAAGAGTAGTTCAATTCTGTTTATTTTAAATTTGAATAATTTGTCTAAAAGCTATACAGACAAGAGGCTTGTATTGGAAAATTTATGACATGAAATTTAGAAAGAGATTAGTTCTGAAGTTATATTTGTTTGGGACTCATAGAAGCTGAAAATGGATAGCTTCATAGGTTTGCATTCATTCAAAATCAGCTTGAAATACAATGCAATATCAAGGATCTTAAAGTAAGATCAAATTGTTACCTTGGAACTAGATAATTAAACCAATATATAAATTATCCGATAAGGGCAATGCAAGAATTACCCTGAAAAGATTTCAAGTCTCCCAGGTCTTCCTAAAGAAAGAAGTGGTGGTTTGGTGAACAACTGGAAATACAGAAAAAAGAGAGTAGTACTAAAAGGCTCTCATCTAATTATTAACCAGAAAAGATATATCTTGGTCCAAATATTTTACTTGTGTCTGACAGGTGCATCTTTATTGCATAGGTAAATGTTGCAGACTATCTTTAGCTGGTGGTATTAAACATTAAAATGAAAACTAATCTTTTTATTCTGGTTTTTGGCTTTCTAGTCAGTCTGCCTATTAAATTTTCATCTCCCATCCAGCTATCAACACAGAGAGAATGCATGAGTTAGAGAACTCCAGCATCCATCCACCTCTTTGGAATTTGTAATTCTCAATGTAAATTACTATACTCATATTCTAGCCTTTGTACTTTAGTCCCTGTGAGCAAAGTTAATACATCTGCCCTTCAGCAAAGATAGATCCTCTCTGGGGTGATGACAAATAAGGTTTCTTAGCCTGTAAACTGCATGACCTGAGATTGAACTATGGTAAAGACACCCAGGAACTGCTACTCTGTGGAGTTTTTTTGGAGAGCCAGTAAGTCTTATCTAGGCATCTTATCTAGGCAGAACTTGATCCACATATATTATGATTAATCCTATATGGGGTTCTTATGATATTTTTGAGATTTTTTTAAATCCTGATGAAATGTGTTAATTTCCCATGCATATGTCTATGTAGCTTAGTTCAAGCATTTGGTGTTTGTACCTGTAATTATATTAATGGTAGCACCATTTACTTCATAATGGAAGAAAACCATTATTTATTGTTATTGATATTGTAAGACGATTGACAAATATTTGACGACCTAAACATGAACACAAACCAGCTGACCAAATATAACCTAAGTAAGTTTGTGCAGTATACGAGCAATCATAGATGTGAATTCAGAATAAAATGCAGTGAAAATATCATGTAGCACTTAAACATATTATAATCGTGACCATACCACTAATTTATGTATTTTCATTATAGTTTTACTCTTGCTTACACTTTTGTATTCTTGGCAAAAATTTGGAAATTCAACAAGAAAAAAGAGAAGTGTCAAATGCTTTGATAATTGAATGAATAAATTTGAAAATTCAGTATATTCACAAATAATGTTTCCTTTAAGAAATAGAGTGAGAACCACTATGGTAAATTCACCTAGGAACTTAGAGAGATCTCTCAATTTCCCTGTAGAAGGAGAAGAACTTGAAATCCTGTTATTTAATAAAAGATGGGGGAGACAGAAGGGTGTAGAAGTAAAGAGAGGGAGTTTAAGAACAAGCATGTGCTCAAAAGAGACTAAATAAGACGAAAATTTAAATACTAAATTGCAAAAGGTTGTATGTCACTGCTGATGTTAATTATGATGATGTTTCTGTAAATGTATTTTAGAAAGTGAGACTAATTAACAAACATTGGAAAAAAGCATGATCTTTGCTCTCAAGGAGCTTCACCCATTGAGGAAAAATCCTCTCCTCTTTATAACACTTAATCAAAGCTGGTGTGTCATTAGTCATGTATAATCAAAGAATTAGTGCCTTTAGAAATAGGAAAAACATGTGCCCCATTTATTTATAGAAGGTAAAAACAAAATAGAATGAAAACAACTTGGAAAAAAATAGGATAATATATTTGGGAACCCTTACCTTATGGGGACAAAAATTGTTTCTATTGCCATGGGGAAAGATTAAAATAAAAAATTTGGCCAAGTTTTTATCTTTTGCTAAAAGTAAGTTGGACTGACAAAAGTCCACTGCTCTCCCAGAGCTAGCAAAATGATTCAGTGTTCATTAAAAAATGCTTTTTACTATATGAATATAATATGAGCCAGATGAAGATAGTTCTAAAATATAAGAAAGCTGTTAGCAGTTGTGTCAAAAATGAAATACTGCTTTTATACCAGAAATTGATCTTAAATCAGTGCATGAGTCTTTCACAATGACCAGAAATTTTTCTGTACGGGAAAGCCAATTCAATGGCGTTTATATCCTAGATCTCAATAATTATTTTAAGCTTATTACATTTTGTCTCTCTCACCACATTTACATAATTTCATTATTATTATTTGATTACCTATTTGGAGACAACCTTTGATAAGTAGCATCTGATAACAAATCAAGGGGGTTAGTTTTTATATCTCTGTGTGGTTCTGCACATATAGATTTGCTTAGACATATTCATTTTTTCTGTATAGTTAATATACAAATACTTTATGTTTATTTTTAGAGTGGAATATCTTATAGATTACCTTAATAGCAAAGACTTTTAAGACCCAGTTGCTTAAGTTGGTGGCTACATATACTAAAATACTGCATAGTTTTACTTATTTAGTTTTGATGTAGATTTAGAATAAATAAGAACACCAACACAACCTTTAATCGTCCAGAAGATATTTAGATAATAATGATTTAGGTATTGTATTAGTTACAGTCTCCAGAACAGAACCAATAGAATGATAAATATATGGAAAGAGATTTATTATAAGGAATTAGCTCATGTGATTATGGAGGCTGGCAAATCCCAAGATATGCAGAGTGAGTTGACAAGTTAAAGACCCAGGAGAACCAATGATACAGTTCTAGCCCAAATGTTGGAAGGCTCAAAATTCTGAAAAAGCTAATGTTTTCATTCAAGACCTGAGGCAGAAGAAAAAAACTGATGTCCTAGTTGAAGGAAGTCATGTAGGAGTAGTTTTTTTCTTATTCATGACAAAGTCATCCTTTTTTGTTCTATTTAGACCTTCAACTGATTAGAGGAAGCCCAACACTTTAAGACTGCTTTACTCAGTCTACCAATTCAAACGTTAGTCTCATGTTTAAACATCCTCATAGACACATCCAGAAAAATATTTGACCAAATATCTGGGCACCTAATGATCCAGTCAAGTTAACACATAAAATTGACCATTACAGATAGTCTCCTCATTATTTCTGAAGTAGCGTATATCACTTTAGAAATGAATAAGACTGAATAATTTTTATTTAATCTCTGACTGATATTAGATTCCCAAACCATGTGCTGCTTCTGACTTTCAAAAATTAAATGACATCCTGCTAAAAAGTCATCATAATGACATCATAATTTCAAATTATTATCATGAAAATGACAGCAATATTTTTATCATTGTTTATGAAATATTTACACATACCAAAGAAATAGATTCGTTTTATGTATTTATTCCAGAAGGAAGATATAAGATTCTACAGATGGAATTTATTAAGGTGATGATTCTAACTCAGCGTAAGCATCTACCACCTAAAAACTAGATGTAAAAAAAAATGGGATACATTGATCAAGAAATGAAGAATTCTGGTTATGGTGCCTAAATGTACACTGGGGGACCACACATCAATGTCTATTTATGGAACAGATTCCAGGGCCAGGTAGAATGGTTTAGAGCATCACTTTGCTGAAAGAGATTCCTAGTATCTGTTTTCAACGCAGTAAAAACACACCCAAAATTGTGAACAAGATTGCCAATCAAATATTAAGTAAAGTGCTTTTAAGATGACAAAACTGGAAATTGGTGTACCATTGCAACAGCAATAGTGGTGATGACCAGTTCCCTGAGTGCCCTCATGTGGCAGTGTCCCTATGAAACATTTTATATATTCCTCCTCAATTAAACTTTGTGACATTTCTTTGATGTGTGGATTACTAACCCCATTTTGAAATGTGTCAACCAAAGTTCACAGAAATTATGTAAATTATCCAGTCACAAATTAACAAGGGCAAAACTTCTTATTAGTGATGCAGTATTATCTTATATGAATTTAGACAAACCTCTTACCAATTATAGGAGAAAAACAGTTAATTTTAGAGTTATAAAGGACATCAGGCATCATTTGTGCATATCCTAATAGAATATCTATCAATAAGCTTAGAATTTCATTAACCTCTCTGAAATCTTTTGAACAATATTGTTTTATGTATTTGAGGTCAATTACCTATATAAGATTGAAGACCACTGAATTTTGTTAAAATATATTCATTTAACAGGAGGTAATGGAGATATAAATAGTTAAATGATTTAACAATATTTAAAAACAGTGCTAGATATAAGAGAAATGGCTGAAACTAGAATTGGGGTAGGATAAATACAAGATGAGCCTGTAGTATTTTGTATTACCAGAAAGTAAGACATAGAAGTATTAAAAGAGCCATAGAAGCCAATCTGAAAGGGATATAGAAAACAATCTGAAAGAGTTCCCAATGACCAAAACTAGAACAATGTAGAATAAGTAACATAGTATTGATTTATAGTCCAAAGTATAAAACAAGTATTTATAGATCCATACCGATATAAATGAATAATTCAATCAATTAATCAATTAACAGGGGAGACCATACAAATCTTCCTTAAAGAAGAATTTTGGATAATACACAGGAAACTTCTTCCTCCTCAGGTGGAAAATCAGTCTTTTCTCCTTGAGAATAGGCTAAACTTAATTTCTCACTTTGAAAGAATGGAGGAAGGGAACATAGTGACTTTGGAATAGGGAAACCTGGCAACACTGGCTTAATCGAGTAATCAAAGTTAACATTACCAGTAATAACTTATAGTAACATCATGTACCTCCTAATATAATGTGATGGAAAAGGCACATCATTTCTGTGGCAATTTTTCCTCTAAATCTATAACCCCAGTATAATAAGAATAAAAATATTATGCAAACATAAATTGAGAACATTCTGTAAAACACCTAGTCAGTTAGTCAGTACTCTGCAAACTTGTAAGGTTGTAAAAAAGAAAGAAAGAAAAAAAAGACTGAGAAACTGTTATAGGTCCAAGTTGACTAGAATACTAAATGCAATATGGCATTCTGTATTGAACATTGAAAGAAGAAAAAAGACATTAGTGGAAAAAAATTGGAGAAATTTATTTAAAGTTAGAATTGTTAATGAGCTCATCTTAATTTTTAATTTTGATAAGTATGCATAAATTATGTAAGATATTAAAATAAGGTGATATTGAGTGACGGGTATATGAGAATTATCTTCACTATTTCTGCCACTTTTACGTTAATCTGAAAATTTGCTAAAGAGAGAACAAAAAATGTAGAGCCAGAAATTTAAGCCATATCTACTGTCTTGTACTCTTATATTCCACCTGCCAAGCAAAATTTAATTTATTAAACTATGTAACATGAATAAATATATTAAAAATATATGACTATTTTCAGCTTGTCTCTGAGTTCATAAAGCAACCTCAGAAATGCTGTTCTTATTGGCAAGAATGATTATGGGTGTAATAAAACACATTTTTTTAGTTATCACCTAAATCTCCTGACATTTTTCAAACCGAATTTAAAGCTTTTCAAAAACACTACCGAATGATAGTAAAAAGATACCTGCAGAAAATATCTTTGATAAATTCTATTTAGGTGCTTCTTTTTCCCTTTTATATCACAGATATTTTATCATGCTTGCTTACTTATATGTCATGAAAAAATATTGTTTACATTACCTAAATAATAATGCCATGTTATAAATAATCGATGTTTACTTCTTAAATTCTCATTTGTAGATATTGAAATCTACGGAAACCCTGAGAATATGATCTGGTAGTAATTGAGAGCATGAATAAGAGAATATTTGGCTTTCAGTTGGAGCCCATAGATAAGACCTGGCTACTCTGATTAAGTCAGCACTAATATTTTTGAAGCACACAGACTTGGTAAAATGAGATGCAGTTCCATTAAACATTGAAAGAGAAATAAATTGAACAGTACACATTATAAGAAAACCATAAAATTAGTATAAAAGAGTTAGAAAACATGATTAATATTGTGTATTAATTCAAACTCCAACAACATTTCTCGATACCATGAAATTTTGAAGTTATCCATCATATTGTTTTTACTTATTTAAAACTTTTCCGATAAGGCCTGAAACAATATGGAGGCGGGGTGAGAACACGGGGAGGCCAAGGAGAGCTGACGGCCACCTGATTCAGGAGAGCACACTAGCAGACTTTCACACTGCCACCCCAGGGCCCGCTTTACGAGGCTCTCAATGCTGTTGTGCCTTCATTCATTCAGTGCGCATTTCAGCGCTTTCGCATCAGCTCAAAGGCCCCGGGGCTTCCAATTGTGAAGGACGGTCAGTCACATATTAGGACAGTTAGGAGGCAGCAGAAGTCCCAGGGGTGACCTGGGAGGGTACCCCTTAACTGCAATCAACTCCCTTCAGCTCTCACCTCACACAGAAACCGATAGGAATAAAAATAAGCAGCTTCTTAGAAGCGCCTTCGAAACACCCTTCAAGTTAATCCTAGTCTCTTTCTCCAAACTGGTGCCTCTAAAAGACTCGAATAAAAAATTTTGGAATCGACACTGATTTCAGACTGTAGAAGATAATCTTAATTCACTTTTTTAAATTGGGCACAGATTTCAGAAGAAAGCTGTTTCTTTCTCTCTCCCACTCGACCCTTAGTGCCAGTTTCAAGGTCCCGATAATGGATGATAACTGGGTCAAATGCAGAAGAAAGGGATGTATTCTCGAGCTAGGAGAGGTTCTGGAATGGGACTCTATGACTGATTCCCGTGTCTGCCACTGGCATTTTATATGAAAGCTGGACTTGGCCTTGCACGGCTCTCACTGAACGAGAAATTTTTAGTCCACTCCATGCTGGGAATAGACGACTCTCCACTGAGGCTAAGGCTAACCAGACTATGCAGAACTTTCTTATCTCTAACATTCTCCGGAACTGGGTTGAATGGATTGCACCAGTTATCATTGCTGCTGGAACAGCACATTTGGTTCTCTAGCTTACAAAAGATTTTATGTTAAAGATCCTCACAATAAATCTGCGGTTAACCTTCACATTCAGAAAGACAAGCCCAAGGTGATACATGCTTTTGACATGGAGAATTTGGGACCTAAAGCTGTGTACTCCTGTTATTAAAGGTCCAAATATTTCCCATTCTGTGATGGAGCTCACACAAACACAGTGAAGAAACTGGAGACAACGTGGGACTTCTGATTATTGGGCGGCGGGGAGAGGGGGAGACCTTAAATGCTGAAAACCAACTTGTCATGATGTTACCTGATTATTTAATTAGAATGACTACCAGCTCTGTCTAATTCACCTTTTCTGGGTTCTAGATGTGGCATATTGCAAACTGTAGCTTCCATATTCATGGCATTTGCCTTACTTGTTGAACCATCATGATGCACATTTGTTTAAACAAAAAACAAAAACAAAAAAAAAATAAGAAAAAGTGAATCCAATCTCATGGCCTGTGGGTTATTTTGGTCTTATACAGTCACTATATAAGACTCATTTGGTCTTATACAGTCACTATATAAGACTCATTTCTTTACAGTCACTATAATTACATTAGAATACAGTTGTATGTTGAAGTTAATGTATTAAATTATTCTCAAGATCATATATATGCAGATTATACTTATAACTTTCAAAAAATTATCACTTTTTATTAGTAAAACTAGAAGGAAATTGGATGTGATTAAACCACATTAATCTCTTAATACAATCTAGGAAAAACCTGTTATGACCTTCATTTCCTTTTTGACAGTGGCGATGACACTGAGAACATATGGCTTCTGTGTTTTCCCAGTTTTCGATCCAAATGAAATTTGAATGTTATTCTGCTTATTTATAAAGAGGTGGTAACTTCTTTATGTTAAAAAAAAAGAGCTGAAACAATTTAAGCTATAGTGTTTCTACCCAACATTTTTCATGCAAGGAAAGTACAGGAAAAGCTTATTATCTTTGTGGGTAAAAATATATTTTCTTTTTTCCCTGAATTTAGGATGGGCCTTGAGAAGTTAGGTCATATAAACCTGTTCAGAGAGTAATATTTTTGGTACCCATAATTATCTTTTGCTATAAGATTTATAGCTGTTCTTTCAACCTGCATTCAGCAATAGTCTCACATCATTTCTCAGATAGAGAAAGAAGCCATTAGATAAGGATATTATCTATATCTGTAATCTGGAAATGTAAAGAACTGATGTAATATTTCATATTAATTAAAGAAAATAGGGATAGTAATTGCCCTTGCACATTACTAAAAATAAAAGATATTGAATGTTTTTCCATGGAAAAAGAAAAAAAAACTTTTAATTTTTATATTAGAGCTTTGTTCGTCTGGGATACTTGACATTTAGGCATTTCTATTGGTTTCTTTTATTTTATTCTTTCATCCTGTCTCTGCCATCCTATAAAACTAGTTCAGCTTTACCTTTTTTTCTAACATTCTAAACTTCATAACCTATAGTTTTCCATAAATATTTTAAAAGCTATCCTTGTCATTTGCATAGTTGGTTTATATATCTAACAATTAACAGGCATCCTAGATTATGAAAAGAGATCTTCTGGTCTATCTTTAAATTTCTAGGCAAAATAGTGCCTAAATTATTTAGGACAGATGGTTGTTTTCTTATTTCTCAGATAATCTTTATTTTCACATCTTGGATTATTTAGCATATACTGTGAACTGCCAAGAATAGTCATCTTTCATGACCAAAAGACTTTCTAGTATGACATAATTAAAAATTTAAGAACCATTCTGGACAGTATCAATAGCATTTGAAAAGAGCTTTTTTCTATTACTCCCTGCTGTTGCCATTGCAATTTTAAATGAAACTTTTTAGAGAAAAGTTATCCTCAATTTAACTTTACTTTTTTAGTCATGAGAAAACTATTTATGTAGTCCAAGTTATCCATAGTCCCACTTACTATACACAAAGTTATCCATAGTTCAAGTTACTATAATAGTCAATCTAATTAGAGCATGAAAAATGGCATAATAATCACAAAAATGGAAAACGAAGAATCTTGGTTTCTACTATATAATTTGATCATATAAAAATCCATAAAAAACTAAGAAATCAACTTTTTGTGGGCATAGGTATTCTACTTCTTGTTGATTTTTAAAATAAATGTTCAGAATTTAGCATTTCCATTTGTCCCTTAATAACTAGTTAAATGGTTCTCATTTCAAAGTGTTTTAAATGTCAATAGTGATTTTAAAACATAATTGATGTTTTCAATTAGGAAGTCATATTAAGACCAGTTATATTTTATCTACATATAAAATGGATAAACATTTCTGTCAACATTTATTAATGGGCATTTCTGAGTGCCTTCTGAATATAAAGCAGCATTTGGGTGTTCCACTGATGAACACAAAACATATGCTCGAAGACTTTACAATATAATAAAGAGCATTCATGAAATATGCCTAACTATAAGTGAGTAGTAGTACAAAATAAACAATATTAAAAAAATTTTGTAAAGGCTTAAAGAAAGTAGTGCATGTGGTTGTGTGTGGGAAATAGATTAAATAAAGACATTCTTTAGAATTGGATCTTGTAAGGTAAATATAAATTTTATAAATAATGGTTAATAGAAGAATCCTTTAGGCAAACAGAAAAACAAGCCTAAAGACACATACGACAATTTTTAAGTTGTTATACGTGAGGAACTTAAGGTAAGTAAGTCAGTTAGAAACTTATTATGGTTCTATAAGTTAGAAATAATCATTCTTGAGAAAGATAAGTGCAGCTCGAAACGGGTAGGAGGATACAGATGATACAGATATTACAAAAGGAAACGATTTCTAACTTCAAGGAAAAATATAGAAAAGGAAAGACATTTTGTTCAAATTTTATTATCAGAATAAGACTGAAAATCACTTTCCTTTCAATATATACTTATGACTTCCAAATCTGTAACTTTAATCTAGACATTTTTCTTGGTCTTGGAAACAATTTCACCTGAATATTTCACATATACTTCAAACTAAATATGATCAAAGATTAACCATACCACCTTTTTTCTATACCTCAATTTTACTTCTCTGTCTACTTTTTGTGGTTAAAAGCTCTGCTATCTATTCAGTTTTTGAAGCTAAAATCCTGGATAAAGTGTTTTACTAATCCACATTTCCTCCCTTGACATCTAATCATTCTCCAATTTCTAGAGCAATTTAGAACAGCTTGCTAAGTCTCTTTGAGCTCTGTGCCCACTACTTCATTCGTTCTATAACTAACTTAGTTCGGGTCTCATCACTCCTCACCTGAACTGAAGCAGCAACCTTCTGACTGGTCTTCCTACTCCAAGACTCACATTTCTCCAGTCAGTTCTCCTCACTGCCTCTGGAAAGTTTGGAAATGCAAATTATATTAAGCATCTTGCTTATTAAATTTCCACTGATATCTCCTCACTGCCTTCAAAATAAAGTAAAAACTTTGAGCATGTTACTTAAGATTCTTTCTGTTGTGATCTTATTTCTCTCCACTTGCCTATATGCACAGTGTACTTTATCCATACAAAACAAACTAAGGCACAAAATGCCAAACATTTGGCAGAGAGCATATCAGTGGTTGCTAAAAAAGCAGGTTTAGGGAGCAGAATGATTTTAAAAAGTGCATAAGAAAACTTTTTGAGGTAACAGCTATGTAAATCTATAATTTTGTCCGTGGTCACACGACTATACATTTGTAAAACTCACCTAATTGTTTACTTAATGTTGCTGAATTTTATTGTACTTAGTTATACCTCCAGAAACACAATAAAATATCAATAGAACATATAACTAAAACTAAAAAATGAGTATGAGGAAAGTAATCTATATTAAAATAATATGCATTGCTCTATGTAAATACTCAGGCATCTCTATCAGAAGACATAAATCCCTCTACAAATATTCAAAATTACCCCTGAGGGGCAGTATCACCCCCCTGAGATCGATTGGAATAAATCATTTAATACTTTGCAGCATGGATGAATTTGAGGAAAATAAGCCTGTTTTGAATGTCAGTGAGAAGGCAGAGAGGAAAATGATAATGGCTTGAACTATATTAAAATTTTTGGAGGTGGAGAAAATACCTTACTCAGAACATAAAGCTCATAATCATAACATCTTTGATATCAAATTGTTACTGAAGAGTGGGGTCCTCTCCTGGCACGTTGTCTAGGTTCTTGATGTCTCGAACAAAGAATTGAGCAAGACACTGAAATACAGTAGAAAATTTTTTTTAGAAGGGAAAGTACACTTCCAGAAGTGGAAATGTGCCTGAGCAAGAGAAACATGGCTCAAAAGGCCAGGTAACAAAGCCTTTGAATTTTTTCTTTTTACTATGGCTGGTTACTTTTCTTAGAGGAGTGGGCTTCCTTGATTGACAACTAAGACTGACAGGACTCAGTGATTCATCATTTTGCTTTCTGCGCATGTTTGTTCCCAGAATTCAGTCTGTTATAATGCTATTAATGAACTTTCGAGCATATGCATCATATTAGGATGATGGTATAATGAGACTCAGGTGAGTTGAAGGTCGTTGGGGTCTTTATTGCGCAGGAGCAAGTGACTGGCTTAAACTGGTGCCTAAATCTCTGCCTACTGGTTTCTTTGTGTGAGTTAAAAAAAATTGCCTTCTGGCTTGCTTAATTGTGGGCAGATTAGGGCAGACTCCTTCTAAGATAGGATGACCTCAGTGTCTTTGCAGGCAGACTGGAAGCCCCCTAACTAACTTTCTTGCTTATCTTTTTTCTAAGAGCCATGAACCCCCTTATTATTAGTATGGATGTTCAGGGATGGGAGGTCTGTTCTTCCGTATCTGCTTCCTGCTGAGAATGGTCATAGTCTCTGCCTACAGGGGTTTCATGGAGCTCTTTCCCTTTCTGCCTCAGTCAGGATGGGGTCTTGGGTTTCCTGCTGAAGTGCCACCTCAGTCCCTAGACAAGGAAAATAAAATACAAACTCGTTATTTAAATCATACATCTATTAATTTCTATTATTGATTTGCCTATTAAATGAGTAAAGGGAAACAGGCTTGGTTAATACGCTTCTTAAAGATTAAAAAGAAAGACCTTTGGCCTAAAGTCCCCTCTCCCCTCAGACTCTAAGGGCCCTGCCTGGCTTAACACCATTTCTGCTTAGCAATGGGCTAATGACCCTTATCATTAGCCAGAGGGTCTGAGTCGCCAGGGCAGTTATCAGGATTTGAGGGGGAGGGTCTTTTTTTCCAAAGAAAGATAAGGAAGAAAATTTAACTAGGTTTACTAAAAAGATTAACTCTGCAAGAGATGTCCCATTTCATTTCCTACTAAAAGATTAAAAATTTTAAAAGCAATGTCCCATCTCAAAGTATACATCACAAAATCAGTTCTAAGTCACCAACCATACATAAAATGCAGGCAGATATTAATGCACTGAAGGCTCTATAATTGGTTCTTAACTCGTTAATGATATATTACTTAATTAATTACTTTTTAAAGTTCATATTAAATGAATGTATACACAGATACATATATGTGTGCACATATGTATACACATACATATATAAATCACCAAAAGGCATAAATTAATGCGCTATGTATTTATCATCAAATATAGAGTCATCTTCTCCAACACAGATAACTTAAATATTTTTATTAAAATGATAAACTTTTTTAGATAAAAAATACTTTCCTTTATTGTCAGTTTTATATATTTTCTTTATATATACAACAGTAAAGAGTCTATGATCTCAAGGAAGCTATATTTTACAAATTCATGTTAGTAGCATACATTTACCAAAACATAGAAATGTTTTGGGAAATTTAGATGACAATAAGAGTTAAAACCAGATATTTACATTTTAAGTCATTTAAAAATTACTATTGTTCACTAAACTGTAAAGTTAGTATAAAAGTTTAGTAAATGGTGTTTATATAAACTATATTTACAAATATCATCACTAATTCCAATAAATGTCTAACATTTGAATTCACTTTAGAAGTATGACGAATAGATTGAAGAATCTATCATAGCATTAAAGAGAAACCCAGAGGTTCAAAATGGCATCACTCGAGCTAAAACCTAGATTTAATGCCTGACCAAACAGCTGTTTCAACTTCTTCCTGAAATATAATTCAAATCAACTACTTTGGAATTTCTGGTCAACACCAATTAGGTAATTTGTCACCTGGGCCCTCTCCATTTCCCATAGAAAGAGTCAATCTGCATGATAAAAACCCTTGTTGTTCCTTCCCCGCCCCCCACTTCCAAAAAAATAAGGTATCCTGGTCTAAAAATTACTTTTTTTTTTACTTTCTTTAATCACTCTCTTGTCCATTTTTCTTCTTATAAAAATCTTCCATTTTGTATAACCTTGTGGAGTATGCTTTTAGTTGCTAGACGGGATGCTGCCAGATTCATGAATTGCTCAATAATGCCAATTAGATCTTCAAATTTACTGAGTTGAATTTTGCTCTTTAACAAGAGATAATATTTCAGTTAACATTCTTGGTTGATAGTTTGCAAAGATGGCTGCAATCCTACAAATACCTCTGCAATGTGTGCAATGTGATTAATTCTTTTTCTATCTAAATAGAGTCTATTTCCTTAACCTTGACTCTAGGTTGACTGTTTAGCTTTAGAAAGTAAAGTGCAGGGGAAGTTGTGCTGTGGGATTAGAGGCTAGAACTAAAGAGGACTTGCAGCTTCTAATTTTTCCCTCTTGAAATCATGAGTCCAACATACTATAAAGAAGCTCTATCTATACTCTTGAAGAATGAGGGGGCATGTGGAGAAAAATCAAGGCGTTTAGCAGACAGCAAGCTCTTAAAGCCAGAAGTGTGAGTGACACCTCTTTAACCTTCCAGTCCAGACCACCCTCTAACTGAATGCAGCCACACAAGGGAGTCCAGGAAAAATCACTGAGGAATCGCTGGGCATCCACAGAATTATGAAAAATAATGAGCTGTTGTTGTTTAAGCGGATTTAGAACAGTTTATTACTTTGAAGTAAATGACTGGAACATTCTAAATCAGGATTAGAGTATTGCCATTACAAAAACCTAAAACATATGGTATTGACTTTGGGATTGAGCTGAAATGCAGACAAGAGAGTAGCAAGAAGATTCTTACTGGAGGCTGGAAGAGCAGAGAGAAAGCTGCTACTGCAGGCAATAGAAAAGGAGAACCATGTCAGGTAGATGCAGAAAATGATAAAAAATGTCACCAGTGGTAACTAAAATTATAAAATGTATGTTAGGAACTTATATATTTGATTAAAGAGAATTGCAGGTAGACCGTTGATAGTGTCAACTGTTTTGGGGTTTGTTTTCCTTTTAAAGCTGCATATTATAAGATAAGGGAAAAGAGTGATGAAGTAATAAAGAAAATGTTCGGTTTACACTTAGAATTTTAAAAGAAATATGGAAGTTCTGAGTCCAGAGTAGAATTGTGAGAAATAAGAAATTGTTGTTTTAACCAGTATGTTTTGGAGTGTTACACAGAAAAAGAAAATTGCCACAGCATCTATCACTGGATATAAGAACAGAAGACAAAATGCATTTATCCTTAAATAAAATCATTAACCTAAGTTTTTTGAAAATTCGAATAAAATGTTGTGTTATTTGCATTAGCTGGAACAATATGAACATATAATCAACATATAATCAACCATTACATATAATCGACCATTTTGTCCCACAAAATGGCAATTTCATATGATTCAACCTCAAAACTTTTCTTCCTTTTTTAGCAATCTATGTCATGCTACTACTCTTCCTTCTTTTCTTCCTTTCATTCACTTAACAAATATTTAGTGAGTACCTTTAACGAAAAGTACTGTGATAATATAAAAATACATTAAGCTCAAAGTTTCTCAAGATATTTACAATAGAGTAAAATATAATAATTCTGTGATGATATCTCTTAAATCTATAACATATTTTATAGTATACAAAGCACTTAATTTTTTTCCAATGGTATTTTTACATTGTCACTATGAAGTAGATGGGGTAAACAAAGCATGGTTCATAGCACCTCTGACCTAAGTTAAATTAGAACATGTAGATAAATGAATAATTTACTGAGTTCTGTTTCCTCACCTGAAATTTACATTTTCCTCATACAAAAATAAAAATAGTATTTTCCTTTCAAGCTTTCTGAGGATTAATAAAAATAATGCATGTGAAAAACAACTTAGAGCCTAGTTAATATTAAGTCTTCAAAATGTTAGATAGACTAAAATTTCTGCCAATTATTATTGTTACTGTTAATATACTAGTATTATCATTTCACTCTTATCACTATTTCACTGACAAGGAAATAAGAATCCAGTGAGTTTAATTGAAAGTCATATAGTAGCAAATCCAGATTCGAAAACCAAATCTTTTGACAATCAATTAGTCTTTTCCTCTATCATGAGAAACACCCTGGCCTTTTGACAACTGTAGTTAAATTTTATACTTAGGCGTATTATCTCTAAAAGTGATTCTTTAAATTTGCCTGTATGTTTCAGAATCTCTACTATTTGCCTACTTCATTTTAAAATACATTTAGCTCAAGAAAAACCTGAAGATGAGTTCTTCGATGGACTTTTAAATGAAAATTGCATTTTTCCTTGATAGGAAAAATTATTAATTCAGGTTTTATAGTTTTGTTTTTATTTTTTGAGGACTATTTGAAGATAAGAGATGAATAATGAGTTTAGACATAGCATTTCTTTTTATAATCATTTTATATGAGAGTAGTTGTCTTAAAGTATTTGGCTTCTGTCAGGTACAATATATACTCTTGAAGACTAATCTGATGTTACGATCACATTGGTATTACTGTGTGTCTGAATTTAGAAAAGTTGAGAACATAATTTGGTCTCATCACAGATTATACCTCTGATTTTATAGATTATCTAGTAAAACATTTAAAAGTACATGCTTAGTTTAAATTGTCTGAGATAATCATTATTTTAGCATAGTAAGACTAAAACCACCAGAGCATTTATGTTTTTATTCCTGGTTTTATTATAAAACCCTGAAGTCCAAATAGAAATATATGGCAATAATTTATCAAAATTCTAGATATTGCATTGGTTTGGTATAATTCTGTTACCAAAGCATAAAAACAGAAAAAGGAGAAGACTGTCTCTTTTACAATATCTTCCTCACAGCTGTTTTCTTTCTTTGCAATTTCATCTGTATCAAATTAATCCAATACTTTAATCTTCCTGTATGTTTGAGTTCATTACCTTTAAATTATCCTCTGCCCTAAAAATTGGCAGATTTTCCGACATTACAACTTTCACTTCTCCCTTATTCCGAAACATTTTGATAGTTTCCTAATCTTAACTGCTTTAAATTTAATCTCCTCTAACTGGCTTTCAAAATCACTCATGTGCATTTCACTTTTATCTAATCAATTTTATTTTTAACTCCTCCAAAATGTACCATATACTTGGATATCACCTGTTGCCTAAATAGCTAAACATTTTCATCTTAGTCCTGGATGGTGATGCTTTCATTCATGTTATCTTCCCTCAGATATTTTCTACTCAGAGCCACATTCCAAATAGTGCTCTACGTCCTCCATCCACTTGCTGACATTTGTCTCATTAATTATTATTGAATGCTTCCTAGGACCTTGACTCCACAATCACTCTACCTCATTTATACCTCTTCTTCAGTGGAAAGAGTAGTAATATAGAATGTAGTGTCTGACCATGAACAGGAATCATTACAAATACAGCCTTCAGTTATACTGGGAAATCCATCCAGTTAATTCAACTGTAGTCTGTAGATTTAAACCATAGGGATTTATCTATTAGATTTCTTTAAAAGAGAGATATACTTCTCTTTTCTTTCTTTTGTATTTCCCAATCTCTGCTTACTTTATCTAATCACTTTTATACATTCTAATAAATTATTAAAGCCATTAAATATTTTATCAGTTATTACTTATTCCAACATTATCCAATTATATCATAAATATTTTATTTCTGTCATTTGTTTTTGACAAGTATTGCCTTTTATTGTTAAAAATGATCAGGGAATATTTACTTGTTTTTCTAAACTATACTATAATGTCTTTCAAGTGAAAAATTTCAGCTCATACTCTATAGCTTAATAAGTGCTTGAACATTTAGGTTTGATTTTACTTATACACCAATTTATAATTATTAGTCCAATTACCAATTTTGGCCCATATGTATTAAATTATTTGTCATTTGTTCTTATATTATGTATCACTGTAGAGTCTAAGAATCTTGAAGATAACACTGCCCTCAAGACCAGTGTTGTACATGCATTCGATACTTAAAAAATTCCTTGATAGTTGATTGATTGATTGAACTAGTGATGAGTTATCTGACTGAGATCCTACTAAGAGTCTTCAATTAATCATGGTGCCAGGAGCTTTATATTTAACTTTGGACTTCTTAACCTGAGATGGACCTTTGTGGATGACAAATGTTTTCATTTCTGAAATAGTACTAATTATATTTAATTGACTTAAGTCTAAGAACATTCAATTAAGTATGTTATTGGAAACATTTATCTGCCCACCCACACATAGGCATACCCAGAATCACAATAGGCTTGGGTGGAAATTACATTAAAAAAGTCTTACTCATTATCTCACACTATAATTTTTCATAGTACTAGTACATGAATTTACTTTGTTGTCACATTACCTAGGGCATTTATCCCTTACTCTTTTTATTTTTCTCAAGTATCTCACCTTGTCTCTATTTCTTTCATATGACTTTTCTTCTGATTTCATGACGATAACAGAGCCTATTGGTTATTAACAATCTTATGTTAGACATTTTTGCCTTTGACTTTATCTGTATCTTTGACCACCCTAACATCTATCCAAGTCAGAGAAATTGATAGACTTACATCAAAGAATTATTCTTTTATCTTTTATTTTCATCTTATTCTTTTAAAAAAAATACTCATTGGTTTTATTTCATTAAATATTCTCTAATATTTTTCCTTTACATCTGTTTCTCTCTCTCTGCATATAAGTATATCCAAAATTCTTCTATCCACAAAATATGCCATTTTTACCTTAAATTCCTTCTAATGTCATCACATATTTCTCAAAACAATTTGTAAATGAAAAGCCTGCACTGTAAGTCCCCAAACCAGTACCTCATATTCATTTAGTGACTTACTTTAATTTGAACTTTCACCTAATTAGCTAACTAAAAATATTCTTACTAAATTTCTACTATAGATATCCAATGAGCATTTTTCAGACTTCTATCTTCTTGATTCCATGGAAAAATTTGTTGCTGCTAACCAGTTTCTCCTACTTCAAACATTTTTTTTTCTTTCTTGGATTTTGGAATAATTTCTGCTTTCTATGTAATTTATACATCTCTGGCCGTCTCCTTTCATTCTGCTCTATGAATTCTTCTTTTGCTGTGCATCACATAAGAGTTAATATCCTGAATGATTCTATATTTTAAATCCTTATCTCCCTGTTTTATTCCAGGAAATTAACCAATGTCCAAGGAGCAACTACATTCTATATTAGCCAAATAAATTATGTCTCATTTGCAAACATTAATTGATTTGATAAATTTTATTTACTTACCTTAAGAAGCAGTATATAATCAAAATATTTAATATCTGTTCAATCTGTCAAATACTCTCTAGTATCTACTGTGGCAGTTTAGATGTTCTAGTATCTACTGTGGCAGTTTAGATGTTCGACCATTTTGTTTGAAACTTTTTAATAGCCTTTTTTTCTCTCTTCAATTCAGAAGGACCAGTGACTTGGTGTCATGTGGCCTAGTTCTTTTTTTTTAACTTTTTAAAAATTAAGTTTATTGGGATAACATCGTTTAATACAATTATATAATTTTCAGGTGTACATTATAATCTACATATTCTATTATGTGTATACCACCCAAAGTCCAATTTTCTTCAGCTACCATATATTAGATCCCCTTTACCTAATTCACCCTCCTCGTACCTCCTATATTTGACCCCCTTTACCGTATAGACCTCCTCCTCCTCCCCCACTCCCTACTCTCTGGTATTAATAGTCTTTTCATCAAAATATTTTATACTTTGTATTTTATTTAAAATGAGAGCATATTTGTACATAATTATTATCTTTAAACAAAAATATTAATTTATAAAGAACCTTAAAATGTATTCTCAATAGGTTTCAATTTTTGTATTTTCTAATAATATTTTTCATTCTGTGAGAATTATGGATTTTTTTAAATGAAAAGGAATGACCTCTCTTTTGTTGTACATCTGATTCTATCCACAACAATTTCTTACAGAAATGAAGGCATGAAATGACAGACTCCTTGAATGACGTATATTCCATTTTAGAACAAAGAAAACATTCAGGGCTGACTTTATTTTCTATGGCTGTGCAAATGTCAAAATATTCAGAATTATCTTTAATATTTTTCTAAACTGATATTATCTTTTCTCATATCATGCAATTGTATACCCATGAAGTTATATATAACCCATCCAAGTTAGTCTGATAAAAAGACTCACATTTTATTAAACATCTAGATTCCATTTGATTGCCTTTTTTTATTTGGTGTGTTCCTCACATTTCAACAAATGTGTCTAATGACAGGATAAAAAAGATGACAGAATAACAAAAGGCATATGAATTAAGTGTTTTGGATTATGGTAATAATTATTTTGTCACTCATATTTTTGTTATTTTTCTAGTAGTCACTGGGATATATCTTGTCATATATATGTATATATGCTCAATTTAATATAGATAGAAATGTACAGTATTTTTTAAAAAGCTGTACCACCTAATGAAAGCATTTAAATGTATTTTGCCTCAAATACTTAAAAACATATTCCTTAGATATAAGTCTTCTACCTGACTTTGCTCTCTGTCAACAAATACTGTTATTTTGCCTACTTTGAGGAATAATTAAGGTAAATATTTATCTCAATTTAAAACAGCAAATAATATAGGGTAGTACTGATACAAAAGACTAATTTGCAGGAAAAATAAATGAGACAGGAGGTTTAGCTATCAAAAACAGACATTTATTAAGGATTCTTCTGTAGGTGACATAGACCAAGCTCTGAATACAAATGTTATAACAAATAAGCTTGAGTTGAAAAACAGGAAACCTAGGTTAGTTTTGTCTTTCCTACTAATTTATGGTGCAAATTCTAGAAAATCAGTTATCCTTTCTCAACCTCAGTTCCCTACTCTAAGAAATTATAGTCTAAGATGACAGTAAATAGATAGAAGAATAGGAAAATAAAATAAATATATAAGGAAACATTTAACTGACACATATTCATATATATCATTTATATAATATTTATGTTATATCTGTCAGGAACGAGGAGAAATATGTCTGAGGTAGGAACAGGGAAAATAACCATGATATCCTCAGATCCAACTAGGAGAACATATCAAGTCTTTCTAGATAACTTTAGGATATGTTTGTGGCAGAAATGATATATAGGAAATTTTTAACTTAAGAGAGTGTAATAATGTTCAAAGCAGACTATGGAGTGCCCAATAAAGAACAAGAATTTATAGAATGATTTGACCTACAGAAATGAATGAAATATAGAGATTTCATAATTATGATGTTCTTTCATTAAGTATTTCAATAATTTCTCTTTTAAAACTCACATTCTTAAAACTTAGTATAATTATTAAGGAACTTAAAGTCTTCCTGGAAAGAGGTCTGAATCATGGCAGAGGCAGCGTAAGAGGAATAACTGAAGTGGGATCCAGAGAAGGTGAAGAGAATCTGTTCTTATGTTTATGTTCAAGCTTCCATAAGGAAAGATTTATGTCCAGTGCCTAGCATAATGCCTATTGGATATTGTAAAAATTGTTGCTCCAGGATACTATAATGTACTAAAATCACCCAATACTGCAAGGATTCTAATTGCATAGGACTCTTGGAAACTGGGATTGTAAAAGTAGATTTGCACGTTTTGTTTTGCAGTCAGTATTGGTTACAGTAAACTAAATTTATTTGGGTGAGAGGAGAAGGAAAATTTGTGAGATATTAACCATGACTGTCCGCCAGAATCAACCACTTTAAATGCTTTTAATTGTTTTACTTTATGGCACTTATCAATGGATTTCTCAATAACTTGCTTTTATATATATATATAGTATTATTTGTTAGTAATAATTACTAGATGATGACAATTTTCACCATGAAAAATCAATATTGTGCATTTGTATATTATTATTTTATGTTTTTAGATCTATTTTTAATTATTCCATTTTATTGAAATAGTACAGACTAATTCTATAGTACTATATGCATACTACTTCTTGTAGTTAATAAGGCTCATTTTTTGTTTTGATAATTTTATCTTCTAAAAATATAAATTTCCTCTCAATACTTTTAAATGCATAAGATCTATATTTTTTTTTTACTTGACAATGTCTCTCCTGGAACTTCTTCCTTAAATGATTTTTCTCTAGTCCTGCTACACAGTTGCTGTTCTATAATCTGTCTTCATTATCTTATAAAATCCTTTAAGCCTTTTTTTCTGTATTGGATCCCATTTCCTGATTCCCTTGACTCCTTTTTTGTTGATAACAACTTCTTTTGTTTTGGTAGAGCACATCCTTTCAGTAGTTTCTGAGGACTTAGTGTGTATTTGGTAAAATTTTTGAGAGCTTGAATGTATGAGAATGTTTTGATTGTTTGGCCAGGTATGAAATTCTGCAAAAGAAGTTATTTCCATTAAATTTTCAGGCATTGCCTCATCATCCTCAAGCTTTCGTCTTGTCTGTTGGGAAAAAACCAATGATATTTTAAAGTCCAGTCTTCTCATTATGTTATTTTTGTCTCTCATTTTTGGAAGTAGTTAGGATCCACTCTTAAGCATAAGAGTTCTGAAATTTCACAATAATGAGCCTTGGTATATTTCTTTTCCATACATCTTACTGAGCAGTATGTGAAACCTTTTAGTGTGTAAACTCAACATAGTTTATTTTTATATCGTGTACCTTAATTGTTTAAAAATTCTTTGCCTTCATTCCCTCTGTTTTCTATTGCTGGTAATTTTGTTATTTGGTTATTGGGTTTATTAGATAGTCTTTTAATTTTCTTCTGCTCTCGCATTCTAGATTTTTGTCTTTATGTTTTCTTTCTGATGGGTTTTTATTCCTTCAATTGTATTTTAATTTTAAAGATACAAATTTATTCTCTAATGAGATTTTTAGAGACTTATTTGTATTTCATGGTTGTAGTATTTTACCTAAGCTATTTAATAACATTGATTTTGGTTTTTAAAGTTTCTTTCATTCTAAGCATTGCCATTATTTTAAATCCTTTAGGTCATTTTCACAATTAGTTATTTGTCCTCTTTCACACAACTTGCTGTCTTTATTTTTTTTAAATGGGACACTTAAAAACTGACGGGACATATCCACTATTTTCATGGATTTCTGTACTTCAGTAAAGGGTAGAAGTGCCTTGGCAATTGGAAGTTTTAAAAGGTCTTTTTCTTTGACTACTCAGTTTCTTCAGAGAAGATACAGCAATCTCTCGCCTGGCAGTGAGAGGAAAAGTAAATCAATCTGGCTGCCAACTTGCATAACACCAAATAGAAAAAGGAAGCTAAATTTTTACCAGTTAGTTCATATATGTATATTTAAAAATTAACAAATTAAGCAACTTAAAATACATCCTTTGTGTTACTTATGTATGTTTTCATGATTTTTTTCCCTCGGAATTTTTTTTTTTTTAAATAACCAGTTAATCAATAGCGACAATCACAAAGATTAAAAAAATGCTATAGAATTTTATTTATTTATTTATTTATAATTAATCAATTAATTAATTAATTAATTAATATATATTTTATGGTGACATTAGTTAACAAAATTCAGTGTTTCAGCTGTACGCTTTAACAATAAGGCATATATATATTTACACTGTTCAACTCCTATAGTTATATTTCTTGTAGAATTTATTATGTACATTTGTATGTATACCATATGCAAGGATTTATTTATCATTGATATTTACATAATTTTACATTCAAAACATAATAAAATTCTTAATAAGGACTATACAGATAGACCTGCAAGTACAGTATGATTTACACAAACAAAAGCCAGGATGGCTGTCCCAGAGAAGGGCAAAGTAGGGTTTGAACTGACTAGACCTATCTGCATATGACCTCTGTAACCCTTCCAGGACGATAGCTTCTCTACAAGAGCAACGTTTTTAGTGTATTAACTACAGAATTTGGATGATATTAGCAATGATATCCAACTATTTGTGACCATGTTCCCTCCTCTATCAGTATGTGTATGTGTGATATATATATATAATTGGATGTGTTAATTACAAAACATACAAATAAACAAGAAAAGATGTATGCAATAGCCAAGGTCTTTTCAAGAAAGAGATGATTTTGTAACTTTGAAAACAATGAATATTGTTTAGAGAGTTGTCCATAAATTTAAAGGAATCATCAAAAATTGCTGATGTAAGCATTAACTTGAAAAACCAGAAAATGGTACAACTCCTAGCCCTGAAGTGCTCATGAAATGAACTAGTGTCACTGGACCCAAGGGGAAGTGGGAACCTTGGAAGTGTAGCTGCCCAATAGCATCTGTGATTGTAGAGGAAAGCAGCCACATCTATGATTCTGGTGCCCAAGCAGAGAGGAAATGAAAGGCATGAGAGAAATACCTTAACCTCGCCTTTATCTTCTGATCTCTATCTGGTCCCAGCTCTTGGCTAAACCCAAACAGAATCCAAAGGACAATGGTTGTGCCCTTAGAGGACAGCCTAACTATGAAACAGAGCAAGTCTTAAAAAGGTGGATTATGAATCTTATGGATCAAAGAGGGGATGGCCAGTTTAGTGGGATTCTAAAAATAATATATGAATAGATGTTCCAGTATTTTATTTCCATACCAAGGAGACGATTGCTCTAAACATCTTACATTGAACTTTATTTTAGAACCCAAGGAGCAAAGTTAAATATAAAAGTGAGCCAAGGTTACGGTAGAAAATCTCCATCCACTCCAAACTTTCTTAATGAGATGTGCTTGTTACACTTTATTATAAACCACTAGAGATTAACTAAATTTAATGAATCACCAGAGGTTTTACTAAATTGTACATTCTGATTCAATAAATATGAATTTGTGACTAAGATTCTGCATCTCTAACCAGCTTCCAGGTGATGCCAATGCTTTTGGTCATAGAACTGCACTTTGAATAACTTGCAATAGGACTAGGAATACAGGCCATGAATAACCTGCCTTATTTCAAAATTTTTTAAGCCCTGAGTGAAAAACAAGCCAGCAAGTCTGCAGCTTTCCCTGTGAAATAAAAATTTTAATCAGAGAATTTCTAATAGTCTCTAAGAATAAAAAGTGTGATTCTGTAAAATATACAAGTATTTTTATACTTTATAATGTAAATCACAAATTATTAGTGACATTCCCAGATTGTACATTCTTTTAAAATAATTCAAGGCACGTCAACAAAAATAAGACAATTTTAGTGAAGGAATTAGAAAGATGAACCTCGTAGCTGAGAATAAATTCAATATGAAGGGTGGGAAAGAAATGCTATTTTCTTGTTATATATTTGCCATGTTAAGATCGTATGTAATAAATAATCCCAGTGCTCTTTTGTATACTGATGTACAATTTAGAACAATTAAGTTATTAATACAGTATATACATAATAAAATACTGCTCTGATGATGTCATTGGGTGTTCAGACAAACTTTTTAGTGGATTACACAGCATCAGACATGGAGATTGTCTAAGCATAAGCTATTGTGGCAATTTCCCTGAAGTTTATATTAAGTCATTCTAGCTGCAGTTTACAGGGCTTCAGGAAAAAGGGCAATATTAGTTCTCAATGATTCCAAGTCAAAGGATGGAAGAAAATTGGAAACATTATTTTGGAAAGTACAGTCAAATATTTGAGGAGACCAGAAGAATTCAGACTCAGTTCAGTTTATAGTTAAAACAAATACTGTTTGTCTAAAGAATAACTAACATGGAAATTTCAACATGATGATAATTATGGTTATGATTAAAGCTCTAATGAGCTCTCACTTATTTTCAAGATTCTAAATCTATTCGTAAACTAATTCACACCTCTTATCAAACTTGTAATTTGAAAATAAAATCTCTGTATTGTCACTAATTTAAAAAGATTCAGATATTATTTATTTCATTAAAAGCAAAGTTAAACCATTTGACCCATGATAAAAATTTTTACAAATTAAAAAAAAATGTGTATTTCTCTAATAGCAATTGATGTTTAGGTGCAATTTCCATAGTTACTTTTAACACTATATTAGATTGTTGAATATAGTAGAAATAAAAAAGCAAAACAAAAGGCTTAAAAGTAAGCACTTTAAAAATTGAGTATTATATCAGTTGATATCATCCACAGATTCAACCCAAGGGGTTCTTATTCTATTTGTGATTTACTTAATATCTTCTTAGGAATATTATCTATTCCAACTCTAGGCAATAATCACAATGTGCATTTATTATATTATTCTATATAGATCTTTTTCTTGAATAAATCTATAATCTCCTTGTTACCAATACCTCCCTCTTCTAACACTGTGAACTTTTTGAGTCCTAGAATAGCATAAAATACAAGAATGCATCTGTCTAACTTTGGGTATCTTTGGATATTTGAATGATAACTTGCATTATCTCATGAAGGATTTGGTATAAAGGAAAAATTATGGGTCAGAAACTGTTCATCCGTTGTACTATTTCATTATATCTTCTCCATTGTCTCTTTTGTTCCATAACCATGCAATTGACATCCCATACCATATCGCAAGGCCTTTTAAAGAAAAGATGGAAAGAGTAGGTCTGCCAATGTCAACTCTGTCCCAAATATCTCCTATAGATAATATTATCTTCTTGAGCTTTTGTGACTTTTTTAAAACCTACAGCATTTGCCTCTGACCAAATAAGGTTTATTGTTGACTTAAGGTGTTTTCTCTTTAACGTTCATCAAAGATTTTATATGGGTCTTCTTCATGTACAGCATCAATAGATAAATGGAATAAAATATTTATATAGATCCTAGTTATGAATTTGGAGGAAATGTAAAAATTTAAATTAAGCAGAATGATAGTGCTGGTTATTCAGAGTGAACACATTTATTGCTAAGAAAATTGAAGATGATTAACAGTACAATTATGCCAATTTTCTGGAAAAATAGATAATAGACATCTTTAATTTCAGCAGAGTCCTGAAGAGCACTTCTAGTTCTGATCAAAGTCCCTACCCATTCCATCCCAAACACTTTTCGCCTTTATGCCCGCATTTGTAATATTAAAGAATTAAATGAGAAACTGTGTATCTTTTCTTCTCTGAAATGTATATAAGATTTTTATCAATCTTTAAATTTGTGATTCTCTTGTCAGTTAAAATGAAACAGTATACTCAAAAGAAACAAAGACATTTAAAAATAATCACACTTAGACCTAACCTGGTCTCCTTAGTCATCCCTTTCCCTCACCCAAATATCTACTGACTTGCAATTTTAACTTTCTTTCTTTTCCTTAGGGTCCTATTTATATATATATACACACTTTTTCCCCCTCTTGCAGTTAAGGTTTTCTAAATTCAGGTGTAAATTAATCCACTACTTAAGCACATTTTGGAATTTCTCGTTATGATATTTTAAATTATTGTTAATTTGCATGGGGAATAGTCTGCATTTTGGAATGCCATTTTGCTATTAGCAATAAAGGAAAGGTACATACTATATATATTCAGAACTTGAGTAAAATTTCCTTGAGTTAAATTGAATCTTAAAATTATGTGTTGTCTTTCTTACTTGCCTTTTAAAGATAAAAGAAGTGACTTTCCTAAAGTCACAGTTTGTTAGTAATCATTTCTAGATTAGGACTCAGGTATATTGACTCACTATCTAATGTACTCGTAATTACCTAATGTGACTAATTAATTTTAGTTTGCCAGCTGTAAGCATACAGTAGGCATGCATACACATGGAATTTATGGCAAGAATAAAACCAGTAAATTTTGAACATCTGTTCTCAAGCTAGTGTGGAAAAAAATTACTACTTAGAATTGCAGTGTTACTACTTAATGCATGCTTCTGTTTGGCACTTAGTGAAAATATTCTTTATCTTTTTTATTTCTAGTTCCTGAACCAACATATTAATGCCCTAGTTATAAACTGGTATCCGTGATTTGACTGAAATGACAGAATATAGAATTTGGTTCAGAATGTATCAAATGCTCTGGATGGCCAGCTTAGATTCGTATTATTTGGTTGATGCACCTAGTCTTCAGCTGCTGTAACTATTTTCCCCAGAGACTTGAGCATAGCAGATGGAAAATGTTCCAATGGAAGATGCCTGAGAAGCTGTGCTATCTCCCCACTGGGTGACCTTTAGCCAGTCATTAATCAGGTTAGGTCATAAGCCACTTGGCAGCCTTGTTTCTGGGTAAGACAACATTTGTTTTGCAGCTCTAGACTCTCCCATAGGATCATGCCTAGGCTAAATGTTTTTTGCAACTATACCTTATTTATATTTTCTGCTTTACTCACTTTCTTCTTTTCAGAGAACCCCATGATAAATCATCTGTTTAAGAATTCCCATCTCAGACTAGTTTTAAGTAACCTGTGTTCCATATGGTAACATGTGATATCAATATAGTACTGGAGGAACATAAAGCATTTCATGTATTCCAAATGACTCTAGGAACAACAAAACCTAACTTAACTAGACTGAATCAACTCACCCACATTAATAGCCTGGCAGATGATGTATGTCCATTCTAGATGCCAAGTATCTACTTTATTTCCTACTCTTCTTCCATACACAATAACTGGCATTTAATTTTTTTTTTAATAAAAGAGAGATAAACCCAAAAAGCAAGAAATAAAAAATGAAACAAAACAGAATCAGACTCAGAGATAACAGATGTTGGAGCTATCAGACAGAAACAGCAAAATGACTATTACTAATATGTAAAAAGGTTTACAGGAAAAAATGTACAATATGCATGAACAGATGAGGCATTTGAGCAGAGAGACAGAAATGATTAATTAGGATCACATAAAAATTCTAGAAAAAAATATTAAAGATGGATAATAAGTCATCAGCATACACTACAGCGGAAAGGAAAACTGAAAATAGGTAAATAAGAATGATCTAACCAAAACACGAAGAGAAAAATGAAGTGGAAAAAAATAAAGAAAAAACAGAGCAACAAAGAGCTATGAGACAATATCAAACAGTATAACATTTGTGTAATTTGAGTATCAAAAAAAACAGAAAGAGAGAGGGAGGGAGAAAGAGAAAGAGAGAGAGAGAGATTGGCAGGTAGGGCAGGCAGGCAGGCAAGAAGCAGATCTAATAAGGAAGAACTTCAGGCAAGATATTTAAAAAAAGAAAAAAAAGTCAAACTATGTACTGAGTCTTGGCATTGAGATAATCTATTCTCAGCATTTTTGTCAATCTTTCTAGAAACCAAACTCTGCATTCTGTCCGTAATGCTCCTGACTGGGAGTTTTTCCACCCCTCCCTAAATAGTAGCAGACCTCCTAAGTTTAAGAGGTTTCCTACGCCTTGCCTAGAGGCAGATGGGTTCACTTCTACCTCCTCCCCAGAAGCAATGGCTCTTTTCTTGGACCCTGAGAACCACAGTGTTTCCTGTTCTTTTTCCAACAGTTGAAGGCTTTCTTTCATGTAGATATGGGTAGAATTTTTTTTCTGGGCTCTGGGAACAATCAGCCTCCCACATAAATGTGCCATAAAGGAGTCTCTCTAGTCCTCTTCCCACCTCCTGCCCCCAATCTCTCTTATGAGCACTCAGTGAAAGAGCTTGATAAAGAGTTTGCAAGTGACCGAACTTCCCTTGTGTCTGAGGTTCACGTTTTCTTTTCTAAACTGATATGATAGTCCAATTTCAGCCTTTAATGATTTATTGTCATTTTAGTTGAATTTTTCTTACCAGCTTATATGGCAATCACATTTTCCATACTCTGGCAAATGTGAAACAATTGGTCTCATTTTCTCTTAAGAAGCATGACACTTTAGAATTCAGTTAACCTCATCGACTTAAATTCTTGGCTTTCTAATGGATTCAAGAAAATTCATGATTTTTAGATATATTTCAAGTTTTACTTGTTGTAGGATACATGTCACATTTTCTTATGGCTATCTGTATCTTAAAAGCAGAATTCACAGCATGTACTTTAAATAATAAAATATGTTTATTACCTAGGATACTAGGGCACTGCATGCTCAAGTACTTGATCTTTTCCCACTTTGGGAAGAGAGTCTTTAACATATTCTTACTTAGATCCCTTCTTCTCTGCATAGTCTATAGGAAATGATTGAGGACAATGTGTATTAGGCTTGCTTTGCATTTATTGATACTTATCTTCCACTAGAATATAAGAAATTGAAATCATATGAGTGTGTGTGAGTATTAGAACATGGCAAATATATGTTGGAGAGAGGAGGAATGTACTTTTGGGGTGAGATTGGTCAATAAGACTATTGTCATTTTAAATGGGAGAGAAGATAATAACAAAGCAGTGTGTAAAAATGGAAGAAGAACTATAGGGATATTCTGGATATTTGAATATTAAATTTCTACCCTGGTATCTGGAAAACTCATTCAATTTCTATATCACATCTATATCTACATATTTTTCAGACTTTATATACTTATCACATGGCTAATATTTCAGTTTTAATTATTGTCTTTTTCCCTCTGCTTAGAAAACTGCTAATGAAATAGTAAGTGCTCTAAAACTGTCAGTGCTGGCTGAAAATCATTAAGAAATTTATTTGAAAGAAAAAGTAAAAATATTGTTTTTAAAATTAATTTTTATGTTTAGGTGTGAATAATTTTATGAATTACTGAAGATTCTAAAACTATTTATTAAAATAAAATTCACTATATTTGTAAGAAAACTCGTCATTGACCTCATTTGCAATTAGGATCATCTAAGAAATATAGAATAAAATAAAACCTTATTTATGCTAATCAATTGAAAGTTTGTAATCTGGAAAATAATTCAATTTTCTGTTCAGCTCGTCTTCCATTTTGCATAATAAGATTTTAATATATCCTTTCTACCAAGTATTTAAATGACAGGGAAAATAAAGATATCAGTTAATCTATCACTGAATTATTATCAAAAACATCAGAGAAAAATGTCATACAAATAAGACACAGTTTAAATTAACATGCTACAATTTTATTTAACTGATTAGCCATATATTAAATTATTTAGTGAGGTGAAGAGTTTTATGCAGGGAAAACATCCTCGTCTCTTGGAAATAAAACTCAAACTTGAAAGATATGAGAAACCCTGACATTCTAGATTTCTACAAATTTCACAGTAACAATTGCTAAGTACCCCAGTCAGAATCTTGGGAACTTATTTCAGAAAAGGGGATAAGAAAACCCATCTAGCTCAGGGGTAAACCTGGGATCTCCTAGGCTTCCAGCCCACAAGTTTCTGCCCTGCTCCTGCCCCTGCACTCCCCAATATCTAATGCTATGATGGAAGAATGAGTTAAAACTGATTTTTTAAAAAGGAGGCCCAGAATTTGTTCCAATACAGACTAGACTTATTGAGGAAGTACAAAATAGACCTATTTGAGGAGGCACAAGAAACTCTTTGCTATCTTAGATTCATCACAGATATGATGAAGTGTTTGGCTGGCAAACAGAATGGTAGGAATTTAAACAATGTCTCAAACCCAAGGTCTGAGCTCACAAGGGCTGCCTAAGACTGAAGCTCTACCAGCAAAGATAAGATCTCACTTGATTCACTATTCAAGGACCATGCAGGATGATACAGCTCAAGGAGGAAACCCTCCTGTGACTAGCATAGGCTCGCAGGGACTCCTGAAAGCTAAGAGTGAAGTAGAAACACAGATAAAAACCTTTTGTGTACCCAGGCACCACACTAAATGAAAAGTAAGAGCGGCCTACATAGAGCAGTATAGCAATCCCAGAAAGAGATCCATGCAAATATGTACATTGATTTGTGATGAAGATACACAGGGACCATTTTTTAAAAATTTACTAGAGAAAAGATAGTACAGAAACAATTGGATGTCCCTATTAAAAAAAAAAAAGAACTTTAACGAACACTTCAAGTACACAAATTGTAGCATAAAATAGATAATAAGCCTATATATAAAAGGCAAAACTATAAAATGTCTTTAGGAATATATAATGGGAAATTTGCATAACATTGGCTTCAACTAAAGTTATTTTAGATAAAACACCAAAAGCACAATTCATAAAGAAAAATATTAATAAATTTGACATCAAAACTAAACACTTTTTCTCTGCAAAAGATACTGTTAAATAAAACAATAGGGTGCAAATTCTTTTCCAAATACAACTCAGCTATAAAAAAACAAATAACCTAACAAAATAGGCAGAATATTTATACAGACACTATATCAAAGGAGACATATAAACGATATATAAGGTGTTCACCATCATTAGTCTTTAGACAAATACAAATTGAATCACTACGCAACTATTAGAATGCTTAATTTAAAAAATGAAATATCAAATTCTGGCAAAAATGAAGAGCAAAAGAACTCTCAGGAATGGCAAATAGTACAGTCTGTTTGAAAACAGTGTGGTAGTTTTTTTATAAATTTAAACACATTTACCATACATCATAGCAATTTCACTCCTAGGTATTTAGTGAACTGAATGGGAAACTCAGGTTTACATTAAAATTTTATATGATGTATATGACAGCTCTATTCATAAGCACTTAAATCTGGAAACATCCAGGATGTTTCTCAACAGGTGAATGAATAAACAAACTGTAGCTCAACCATACAGTGAATACTCAGCAAATTTTTAAAAAATACAACAAAAATCTTAAACTGCCATAACAGCAAAAACTTAAAGTATTAATTGATTCAATTATGTGGACTAGTTTTTAATGAATTTTGCTAAGTGAAAAAAGTCAAACTCAAAAGTTCACCTGTCATTCATTTTTATTCTGGAAAAAGCAAAATAATTGGGACAAAAAACAAAAAACAAAAACAAAACAGATTAGCGGTTGCCAGGGATTAGAAGAAATGGGAATTATTGACAATACGAGTCGCAAAAGGGACTTTTAAGGTTATGAAACTGCTCTGTATGGTTTTGTGTTGATGGATGCCTTACTTTATGCATTTGTCAACATCCATAAAGTTGAACAACACAAAAGTGAATGTTACTGTATACTGCCTGCACATTTTTATAAAAATAAACCAAGATACCAGGTGATAACATAATTGAATGCAGACTGTAACAAATAAACCTAATTGTATTATGAATGTATGATATAACCTTCCTAAAGGAGATGACAAGTAGATGGCTAAGTAACTTTGGAAAACAGTGCTTTGACTTGATACCGTAACATTAGAGACAAAAAAACTTTATTAATACTGTACTTATGTTGGTAAATTTGTTTCTAACAGTAATAAGTTTTTCCAGTACTGAAACCACCTCACAGGTATACTAAGACTTAATATATAAGTAAATATATCATACTTTAGAGCCAGGTTTCTCAGTATCATAAATAGAAGATATAAATTAGCAATTGGGGTGGGGAAAGGGTGGAGTACAGCTAGAATCAACCTGCTGTGCTGAATTGGAATCAGAGATATCAGTATAGACTCATGTTTAATTTACAGATAGATAGATGATAGATGATAGATAGATGATAGATGATAGATTAGATAGATAGATAGATAGATAGATAGATAGATAGATAGATAGATAGATAGATGATAGATACATACATACAAACATACATACATACATACATATATACATACATACATAGGTAGATAGATAGATAGATAGATAGATAGATAGATAGGTAGATAGATAGATAGATAGATGATAGATGATTGATAGAATAGAAGTGTGCATATGTAGGTTACTATACATGTATATAATTCTTAGTTATGTGTGCTACAAAGTCTTAGAAGCAGTGACACCCAATAGAAACAAAGAGAAATTGGAGAAAAAAAACATACCAAGATGATAAATTTAAACCCAACATATTAATAAATATATTGAAATAAAATAGACTAAGCCTCATATTTAAAAGTAGAGATGGTCAGATTAGATAAAAGCCAGATTCAAGTCTATGGCGTACCTAAGAAGTTCACATATCTTAGTAATTAAGAACCTATACGTGTTACAAATGCTCTGTAGAGGTGGAAATTTTTTTCCCTTCTTACCTTCTACAGTCTTTGGATCACCTAATAATTAAATTAACATAAAACAGAAGAAAAAAATATTATACAGCAGCCTCATAAGGATATGAAATTCCCAGGTAGTCAGGTATTACCATCCTCAGCAAAGGAGCATGGATAGGATTCTGGGGCTTCAAAGGCAAGAAAGACAATCAACAGGAAAATAAGAAGAGCAAATGCATGGTAAACAAATGTTTTCCATGCTATGCAGATAAATCTTTCTAATATAAAAAGTTATTTCTGGGAATAGCTTTCTTCCTACTAGAGGCTCCCTATCTAAATTCTTTTAGGCAGTTAGCAGGTGGTAAAAAGCTCTTTCTGAGTTTGCTGAGAGCTGATTATTTTCAGTTCAAAATAATCTACATGCCAAAGTGGCACATTCTAGACCAGCCTACCCAGAACTCCTCAGTTCAAAGTAAGGTTATATTTAATTATTTGTGAATTTATATAGTGGATTTTCTTGAAACCAGGAAGTATGTTAAAATAATTTAATAGTAGTTGATAGAACAATGTATAGAAATGAATATAACAGCAATCAACATATTTCAAATCACAAAAAAATATTCTATACACATTAATAATTAACTTTCAATTCTCATCTAAGAGTGGTAATAATAGCTTTAATTTAATGAGTATCTACAATGTTATATTTTTAACATTTCTTATCCCAATTATTTTTTCTTACCTCAATTTTAAAAGTTAAATTTTGTAGAACTTATCTAAATTCTTGAGGAAGTAAATGGAAGCTTGAAAATGAACAATATCTTGCCCAAGTTCTCATAACTAATAAATCTTGGAGACAAAATGAATTTTGATTGGTCTGACTTCTGTTTCTCCTCATAGAATAGTTCCGTCGTCAAGGATATCACTCCAAAGTATCTGACTATGCTGCATTTTCGAAGTAGAATATTTTAAAAAACTATTATTTAACAATTATATTTTAAGATCCTTCTTAAAATAGAGCACGACCAGCATAAAATTGACAATACAGAAAAGAATGAAAAAGGAAAGACTTATTCATAATCTCCCCCTTCTCAAAAGCAACTCCTGTTACTATTTTGAAAATTTTAATTCTAGTTTAATTTCTATGCATATGGTTGTTATGTAACTGAGACTTTTTTGCATGTGAAATTATATATTTTTTCTTTTAATTCTTGCATAAATAATTCCCTACATTATAACAAAAATTTACAAACTTATTTTGTGTTTGCAAAGTAGACTATTGCATTCATGAAGTATAGGTTATCAACCCCTTATCATTGAATATTTGTGGGTTTTTTGTAAATATCACAATGAAAAACAATAGAAAGAACTTTTTTGCACATAAAGATGTTATCCTTTTTCAGTTTTTTCTCTTTTATATATGTCCCTTAAAAATGTATTAATATTCTCAAAATAATGGAAGGCTCTTGATATTTTTCAAAATTGCTTTGTAAGAGTTGCAGTTGCACAAATTTCTATTTTAATCAGCATGTTATGACAAGATCACATTGTATTTTAGACCTTATTTTTATGTATGTTGGTAATTAAATAATTCAAGAAAAGTAAACACCTCTTTGAGAAAATTCATTGATATATAGTGCATTGAAAAATTTTATTTCAGTCATAAAATTCTGACCACTATTTTTTTCATAAATTGAAAATTTTAGTTCTCTTTAACACCTGGAAGCAGCTTTAAATGGTCTCAATCCTATGAATAAAAATTATGAAAGAGGCATAAACAGTGACCGTATAGCTCATCATATTTTTTAATCAGCAGGACTAATCTAAAATTAATATCTGGTAAAATTAAAACATTTTATTTTGCTACTTTTCAGGATAAGTATATTGTTCACATTTGTGAACAACGCTCAGCAAGGAGCATTTTTAAAACTAACCTATGTAAGTCTTAAATAAAAAGGAAATGTAAAAATAATGTAATTGTTTAGAAAGGAATATTAATGAGAAGACATATGTTAAGTGCATTTTGGCATAGTATAGAAGGAAGCTGATTGTTTTCCATGCTCCTTAATTATTATACTGTTTAAATTTATAATATCATATGGCAATTGTTTTGAACAGATATCCAATTATGGGAAAAACAATTTAATATGTAAGGTAATCATTATTTTACTCTCATGCAAATTATCTGACACTTTTAACATAATTTATTATAGATATTTCATAACCTGAGTTTCAGCCATTGTCAATTAGTTTGGGCTGCTATAACAAATTATCATAGACTAGGTAGCTTAAACAACAATTATTTCTTATAGTTAGGAGACTAGTGAGTTCAAGATCAAGATGCTATAGATCCACCGTCCAGTGAGGACCCACTTCCTAGTTTGCAAGTAGTCATCTTCTCAGATTACAGAGAGTAGAGTAGCAAGCTTTTCTGTCCTTCTGTTTGCTCCTTCTTTGATGGTAGCAGTAAGATTAATTATTTTTCCAGATTTATTAAGGTCTAATTGACAAATAAAATTTGTATACATTTAAGTTGTACAACTTGATGTTTTGATACACATATACATTGTAAAAAAAATCGCCACAATCAAGTTAACTATCATATCTATCATCTCACAGTTTCCATTTTCCTTCTTTCCTTCTTTTGTGGTGAGAACACTTAAAATTTACTTTCTTAGCAAAATGTTAAGTATACAGTACAGTATTGTTAAACAGTATGTTAATTCTAGTCACATGGCAATACATTAGAACTCCAACACATTCATCTTGCATATCCTTGACCAATATCTTCATAATATATACCTATATATCTCTATCTCTATCTCACATTTTCTTTATCTATTCATCCACTCTTAGATATCTTCCATAGTATTGCTTATTGTGAATAATGCTGCATTAAACATAGGAGTGCAGATTTTTCTTCAAGATACTGATTTCATTTCCTTCAGATATATACTTAGAAGTGAGATTGCCAGATCATATGATAGTTCTATTTTTAATTTTTGAAAGAACCTCTATATTGTTTTTCATAGTGACTGTAGCAGTTTACATTCCCACCAAGAGTGTATAAGTGTTTCCTTTTCTCCACATCCTTGCCAACACTTGTTATCTTTTGTCTTTTTGATAACATTCTAACATGTGAGAGGTTGCATCTCATTGTAGTTTTGATTTTCATTTCCCCGATGATTAGTTATGTTGAGCACTTTTCATGTGCCTGTTGAACGTTTGTGTGTCCTATTTAGAGAATGTCTATTCAGGATTTTGCCCATTTTTAAATTTGGTTATTATTATTATATTATTTTACTATTGAGTTATATGAGTTCTTTATATACTTTAGATATTAACTCTTAATCAGAAAAATTGTTTACATATATTTTCTCCCATTCTTTAGGTTGCCTTTTCATTCTGTTTTTATGTCAAAGCTTTTTAGTTTGATGTAATCCTACTTGTCTCTAATGTTTTTGTTGCCTGTTGTTTGGGATCAAATCCCAAAAAATCATTGCCCAGATCAATGTCAAGAAATTTTTCTCCTTCATTTTCTTTCAGTAGTTTCAGTTCTTATTTAAGTCTTTAATTTATTTTAGAAAGTTTATTTTTATAAATGGTGTGAGATAAATATTTTACTTTATTCTTCTGAATGCGGACAAAGTTTTTCCAAAAATCTTTTATTGAAGAGACTGGCTTTCTCCTCATTGTGTATTCTTGGCACCTTTTTTGAAGACCAGTTGACCATAGGTGTGTAGATTTTTTTCTTGTTTTTCTATTGTGTTACCTTGGTTTCTATGTCTGTTTTTATGCCAATACTAAATTGTTTGGTTATGTAGCTTTGTAATATATTTTGAAATCAGGAAATATGAAGCTTCTTGCTTTGTTCTTGCTCAATATTGCATTGGCTATTCAGTCGTTTGTGGTTCTGTATGAATTTTATATATCTGTAAAGAACGCCATTGAAATTTTGATTGCATTGAATCTGTAGATCACTTTGGATGGTATATACAGTTTAAAAATAGTAATTCTTATAATCCATGAACACAGAAGGCATTTTTATTTATCTGTGCCTTCTTTAATTTTCTTCATTAGCGTTTTATAATTTTCAATGCACAAGTCTTTCATTTCTTGATTAAATTTATCCCTGAGTATTTAATGTTTTTCTTTTTTCTGCTATTGTGAATGGAATTGTTTTCTTATATTCCTTTTCAGGTAGTTTATTTTCATGTGTAGAAAAAGACTAAACTTTGTGTGTTGGTTTCATATTCTATAACTTTACTGAATTTGTTTATTTGTTCTAAAAAGGTTTTTTTGGTGTGTCTTTAGAATTTTCTACATATATAATCATGTTATATTTGACAAGCAGTTTTACTTCTTATTTTCTGATTTGGATGTTATTTATCTATTTATTTTTGTTTAATTGCTCTGGTTAGAACTTCCAGTATTATATAAATAGAAGTGGTAAAAGTAGACATCTTTACCTTATACTGAACCTTAAAGAGAAACTTTCAATTTTTCCCATTGATTGTGATGTTATCTGTGGACTTTCCTTATATGATCTTTATTATATTTATATAAATTTCTTCCATAACTATTTTTCTGAAAGGTTTATCACAGATGAATGTTGAATTTTGACAATTACCTTTTCTCTGTTTATCAAGATGATCAAGTAATTTTTACTTTCATTCTGTTAATGTAGTATATCACATTTATTTGTGTATATTGAACAATCCTTGCATTTCAGGGATAAATCTCACTATATAGTGTATGATCCTTATAATGTGCTACTGAATTTGGTTTGCTAATATTTTGTTGAAGATTTTTGCTTTTATATTAATCAGAATATTGGTCTCTAATTTTCTTTTCTTGTGGTGCCTTTGACTTTTTTGTATCAGAGTGATGCTATTCTCATAAAATGATTTTGTAGTGTGTTCTTCAATTTTTTGGAAGAGTTTAAGAAAAAATGATATATATTTTTTTCTTTGAACATTGGTAGAACTTACCTGTGAAGCTCTCTGGTTCTGGTCTCTTTTTTGTTGAAGGGTTTGTTTTCGGTTTTGTTTTTGTTTTTTTCTCAATTTAATCTTATTTGTTATTGATCTGTTCAGACTTTCTATTTCTTCACGATTAAGTCTTGGTATATATGTTTCTAAAAATTCTTCCATTTCTTTCAGGTTATTTAATTTATTGGCATATAATTTTCATAATAGCCTCATGATTCTGTTTATACATTGTGACATCTCCTCTTTTTTTTTTAATTTTATTTTTGTCTTATTTCTTTTCTTAGTCTTGCTAAGCGTTTGTAGATTTTGTCTTTGCAAAAACCAAAAAAAAACCTCTTAATTTTATTGACTTTTTCTCTTATGTTTCTATACTCTGATTTATTTTTATTGTAATCTTTATTATTTCTCTCCTTCTGTGAACTTTGGCTTAGGTTTTTTTTTTTCATGTTTTGAGATATAAATTTGCTTGCTTATTTGAGATTTTTCTCTTTTTTAATGTAAGTATTTACCACTGTAAACTTTCCTTTTAGAACTACTTTTTTTCTATTTTATAAGTTGTGGTGTGTTACGTTTTTGTCTCAAGATATTTTTTTAAAATTCTCTTTTAATTTCCTTTTTGACTCAATGATTATTCAAGAATGTCTAACCTAATTTCCACATATTAGTGCATTGTTTTATTTTTTAATGTTAATTATTTCAAGTGTCATTCCATTGTGATCAGAAAATATATTTTAGTTTTTTTGATCTTCTTAAATTCATGTGATCTATCCTAGAGAATGTTCCATGTGTACCTTAGAAAAATGCATATTCTGCTATTGGGTGGAATGTTCTGTATTTATATGTCTGTTAGGTCCGAGCAAATACTGACGAATCTGAAGGAAAAAAAAGACAGCTATAAAATTAGAACTGGTTAAAGAATGCATTAGTACAGAAATAGATGACTTCACGATAAGACTATTTGATAATGAAAAGTTTGAGAATGCCATTGCTCATTGGCCAGGGCATAAAACTTATTTTATCTGAATGATAATGAAATCAACTATAGATTCTATTCTTTATATGTAGTTGTGGTGAGGACTAATTTTTAAATTTAATTAACTTTTAATTAAAAGAATTCAGAGAACATTTTTATTGTGTTTATCCTAAGTTCTGCCCCAAGCAAAATACAGTATACAGTTCTAAGTAATATGTAATTACAAAACATAAGAATCATAATATCTTGTCAACTAACCTTGATGGGCTATAACATTAAATGAGATTTAGGGATATGGGAATTTAGAAAGAATATAATTTATTATTTTTAATGCTAGTGTGTGTGTGTGTGTGTGTGTGTGTGTGTGTGGCTGTGTGTGTGAGGAATATAGCAATGAGCAGGTTGTTTAATCTTAATTACTTCACTTTTAAAATGAACTGGTTGGAGATGATACTCTCTAAGGTCTTTTTTCAGTTATAAAATTGAGAGATTCTATTCTGCTCTTGTGATACCTCAGTAAATTTCCCTAAGTGAACATTAAAAGCTCTAATTAAAAGAAAGATAATTAGGACCAAATTAGGATCATTTGCCTCTAAATTCCTCAAGGTCTCATTTCACAAATAGTAAAACTGTCAATGATATTGACTTCTTTGGAAACAACATTATCCTAATAGAAGGTGTTTTATATGGAAAGTCAAATCATTTTCTCCTCCACTTCTCTCTATTTTGTGTACATTCTAAGGTGGTATTTTGGAGCCAAAAGGAGCCACTGACTGTTCTGTACACACATACTATCTAATTCACAGGGACAGGATAAGAGCAAGGGAAAACACAGTGTTTTCTGAATATAGATTGTGTTAGAGTTTAACCTGACTTCAGCTTCATTTAAACTTTCATCAGGGTCTGTGTTCTGGTAACATCACACATGAATTTATGTCCAACTTTAGAGAAGGATGAATTTATAAAATATAGTAGAATTCCCTCCCACACTAATATACCCTGATAGTGATGGTTGGCCTTAAATTTCTCTCAACTTGACTAAATTTTGACGGATTTATTCTTGATTATAGGTCTCTAATGTCCCTTCTCATAAGAAATTTGCTTTCAAAAATTTGCAATTATAAATATTTTCTCTGCCCCTTTGAAATATAAATGTTTCCTCAATTTCTTGACAGTTTTAAACCCAAGAACATCCTTTTCAGTGACCTAGGAGCCATCCTTTAGAAATATAATTTTCAGGAAAGATAGAATTCCTCTCTCCTAGTTTCTTCTAACTTCTATAAGTACTAATTAACAAATACAAAAGGCCAAATCACATTGACTAACTTCCCTTCTATTATCCTTTACTAGTTTTCCACTAATTCATCCTAGCTCTTAGAATCTATTTTAGATTTTGTTTCAGTAAAATTGAGTTTCTTTCTCCTATTGTGATAGCTTTGACCCTTATTGCAATAGTCTTGAATAAAGTCTTTCTTGACTGTTTAACTTGCCCAGTGCCATTTTTCTATTATGACTGCAAAGTAGAAGGAAATACAATGCATGTTAAATTCCAGCTTCCCATTAAAAGATATTGCCCAATTAATAAAAAGTGATGGGTTATTTAATGATATGATTCCAAACTTAAAATATTCTTAACTATATGTAATATCACAATTTCTGTAAGTAAATGATGTTATGATATGTATGTATATTCACACAGTTTCTATTTGTTAGAAAATTTATTTATATTAATATTATATTCTAATATGTATATTAATAAGGATAATTTTCTTTTTAAATTTCTCAAGTACTTCATAAGACAATAATATAACTATCCAAGCATATGACTATTTTTAACAACATTAGCGCAATAAGAATACAGATATATATGTGTATATATTAATTTGCACATTAATCTTATACGATTTGTGTTGTTGAAAGCAAATGAATATGTTATAAGTATTGAACTTTTAATGGGTTCCTAGTAAGGAGCTAGGAGATGTTTTAAGAAAGTTAGGAAGAAAACAATAAATAAATAAAACAAAATAAAAGGAATAGATGGCAAATAGAAAAGTGTTTGGAAAAAAGTCTGGAAGCAAGTAGCTCTGATATATGTAGCTTTGGTTGGAAGGCGGGGCTTTGACTTTTACATAAAAGGTTAATCTATGTGCCTTAGAGCTGGTGCTTTAAGGGATACTCTGGTATAACATTATGTGGGTGAGGCTGAGTCTATTTTGAATTATTTTATTACTTATTTACTATCTTATGTAGAACACCTCTCCCAGAGCCCACCAAAGAGTGGAGATGATGATAGCTAACAATATCTCTGAGACAGACACACAAGATTGGACTGGAAAAAAAAAATTACAAGAAAAAGTGCTTATTAATTTTTTCCTCCAAATTGAATCTGCAATTATAAATCATAATTAAATAATTGACTCCTGTGGCAAGTATTATATGTGGCTTAGGTTTAATTAATACCACTTTTTTTTTGGCAGTATCACATTCAGATTGATTGATTGATTGATTTTCAATATGTAGCATATTTTATTTTTCATTTTATTACATTTTTGGGGGTGACTGCTTAAAAAAATTATATAGGTTTCAAATGTAGAATTCAATAATACATCATATGTATACTGCATTGTGTGTTCACCACCTAAAGTTAAATTTCCCTTTGTCACCATATATTTGACCCCCTTTACCCTTATCTACCTCTCGCCCTCCTCCCTTTCTCTATGATAACCACTAAATTGTTGTCTGTGTCCATGAATCTCATATTGTCTTGCTCATTTATTGCTTTTAGTTTTATATCTCACACATGAGTGAAATATTTTCTTATCTGACTTAAAAATTCCTTTTTTAAATTTGTTCATTTAATTTTTTTTACTCAAATTCATTAGGCAATTCAGATTACATGGATAAAATTAGATTTTTTTTCCTGGTAAAGCAGCCTTTTTAAAAAAAATGTCTCACAGCAGATAAGTCAAGTCTCCTTAAAGGAATGAATCATGTAGAGATCACATTTGTTGCAACAAATGACTTGTTGTCTAGTGCCTATTGCACTTTTGAGGGAAAGAACAGTCTAATTTTCAACCACAGGGGATCTGGATATACTATGTGTTACTCACTGACAAATATATATACTCTGTTTTCAGCTTTTCTTTGAAGAATTGCACTTAGGAACCCCTAATTATGCCGTATATCAGCTAAGAGATATAGAATGACAAGTTAAAGGCTTTCTTTCAAATTATGACTGCCATTTATTTTTAGGTGAAATTATTTATTGTAGAAGAGCAGACATTCATAGCACTTTGTACTTCTTAAAATTGAAGGAAGGTTCCTAAAACCTTAACATCTAAGAACTACTACTAAATATTATGCATCAGTCAAGCAAATGAAAAGTCTAGTAGGTTGAAAAAAAGTGTAAGAAATAGCAAAATTAGTGAACAGTAATTATACACTGGGAAATGGACCACAAGGACAATATGAGGGATGTAAAAACCAATATTTAATGTGTGCTAAGAAATTAAGATGTACATATTTTTCTCAGTAAAAGAAGTAGATAGTGAATGGAATAGGCAGAGATTAGATTGCAAAGAACTTATGGTACTGAATCAAGAGAATAAGAAAGATAATTTTTGAGGACTGTGAATTTCTGATTGCAGAGTTCAATATTTTGGTCGGCCTTTTATTATTGTTATTTCACTTACCAACGTGATACTTTATAGTATTCTTTATTTAAAAATGATTAATAATTTTAATTCAGTATTTTTAGACCTTTTTCTCTATGTATTCCAAATGGTTTTATTTATTTGTTTGTTTGTTTGTTTGTTTTTGGTGACATTGGTTAACAAAACCCAGTAATTTTCAGCTGTACATGTTAACAGTAAGGCATATATGTTGTATTATGTGTTCCCCTCTCATAGTTAGATTTCTTTCTGTTACCACATATTTGACTCCTTTTACCCCATCTACCTCCCCCTTCTCCCATACCCCTTACCCTCTGGTAACCACTAGTCCATTGTCCATGTCCATGAGTCTCTGTTTGTCTGTTTGTTTGCCCTGCTCGTTTGTTGCTTTTAGGTTTATATCCCACATTTAAGTGATATCATGTGGTTTTCAACTTTTTCTGTTTGCCTTATTTCGCTTAGCATGATTATCTCAAGGTCCATCCACAAATGTTACAAATGTGGTTGAATAACAAAAGCATAATGTGTGATTTATTATAAAGGTATAATAAAATATGTTATAGTCTCTGAATGTCATATGTCTGTTCCTCTAAGTGAAGATAGAGTGCAAACACCATCACCTTTAGAATCAGATCTACCTAGTTTATACTACTATAAGAATTCTAGCTTCACTAACATGATTGGATTAATTAATCTCTTTGAATTTCATTCTTCCGATTTTTAAATGTAAATGCTAATGCCAATACATGAGTATTAATTAAGATGATATGTATTTCTATAGCAGTGGAGATTAATAAAATGAAACTGTAGCTGGACTATTTCTGTCATGTGACAGTGCTAGTGGTTGTGATACCTTGCACTTGAGGCTTGTAAGAGTCCACAGGAAACGCTTTATAGCTTTATGTAAGTTCATCTCCAACAGAAAGTTAGGATATGCCATATATCCATGTACTGGGATTCCGTGCAAAAAAAATCATGTTGTTTTAATTGTGCTCAATACAGTATGTAGTAAGTTGTTTTGTTTCCTTAAAGGAAGGGAAAACTTAATGTGTATTTTCATTGAATTTCCTTAAGAAAATCAAACATGAATTTGGAATCTTTGTCCCTTATATATTATCTCAAATATATGATTTTTTTTTTGCCCATGTTAATATTTTTTAACACTGACTTTTAGAGAAAAAACATTGGTCAGTGGTACTATCAATCAGTTCAATCACAATCATTACATCATTTAGGTACAAAACAATTGAGCTTTATTTTGTATTCTTCCAGAAAAAAATGTTAGATGCTTAAGTTACAGCAGACATTGATGGTTAGCTGCTCTAACACCTGTTCCCAAATTTGTTTCCCATCACTACATTTTAGCTATTTGTAGTACTATTGGCCAAAAAAATGATAAGTAGAAGTCTGCTTCTGTGTTTCTAGAAAACCTTCACATTCTTAATACAGGTGCTACCCTATCTTTATATTTCTTCCACCTGCTAGATGTGGTTGTATTGACTAAAGCAATGAGTCATCAGCTCTGATAACTCAGAGCCCTGGAATCAATGCAACAACTGACTTGCTCTACATTTCTTGTTATGTGAGTAAAAATAACCTCTTTGCTTAAGTTTGTGTAAATAGTATTTTGTTACCAGAAGCTAAAAACATTCCTATTGAATTTACCTCACTATGTCATTTTTCCTTTCTAGTCTTGGGTCTCCTCAAAAATAAAAGTAAATGTATGGTTAATTGTATGAGTCAACTTGAATGAGCCAAGGATGGCCCTCATAGCTGCTGATAAAACATTATTTCTGGGGTGTATCTATGAAGGTGTTTCTGGATGAAATTAACATTTGAATCAGTGAAGTCTGTAAAGTAGATTATCCTCACCAATGTGGATGGCATAATCCGATATATTAAGGGATATATCTATATCTATATCTATCTATCTATCTATCTATCTATCTATCTATCTATCTATCTATGCAGTAGAATGGGGAATTCACCCCTTTTTCTTTTTACTTTCCTGCTTAAACTGAGACATTGGTTTTCTCCTGCCTTTGAACTTGTATTTACACCATCAGCTCTCCTGCTTCAGACTTAGCCTGAAATTATACCTTGGCTTTCTGGAGTCTCCAGCTTGCAAATAGCAGATTCTGAGACTTCTCAGCTTCCATAATTACATGAGTTAATTCCTCATTATATATCTTATTGGTTCTTTTTCTCTGGAGAACTCTAATTAGTACAGTAAGGATCAGATAACAGAATATATGTGGGCATTCTAGTTCCAGATATCTTTATTTTTACTCTCTGTCATGTTTGCCCTGAGCAGATTATATTGACCAATTGGGGAATAAGAAAACAAAACTAATCTAAAAATAAATTTCAGTTTCAATCTTGCCAATTGCATCTCTCTCCAATCTATTAATGGCCAATTTTAAAGAATTGTGGCTTTTTAATCAGATTTGCTAAAAATTGAATGAGAATAATTATTTTAACTATTCTAACATGTTTCTCTTGGTACTAAGTCTCATAAATTCATCTACATTTGTGGGTTAGTAGAGAGAAATGTCTTACAAATGGAAGCAATAATTTTGCCACCAAAAGTCAAACAGTACACAAATAAAATTAATAGAAAATGACCTATTGAATGTATTATTTATTTTTCCATGTCTCTATCTTTAAATGGTATATCTTTCTAGTTAATCACTCTAATAGAGGTTAAAAAGATGTCCAAATTACCTTGTTTATGCAGATTATAGAAAATATGGCAGAGAAGTTTCTATGTGATACTTTTGCTATAATAATTATATCTTGCATGCAACTCTTCTATCTTTATTGCCAGGAAAATATGATTATGAATTTACAAGAGTGAGAAATTAGACCCAAATGAAGGAAGAAGAGATTATATTGAAATTGTGGCGTTGAGCTCATTGAAGTAAAAAAGAAAATTCTTAATTGGATTCTCTTGGCTAAATGCCAGAAAAAGCTGTAACATTAAAAAAAAATGTATGGAAGGGATATAATGTTTTATCTATGAAAGGTAGATGTCTAAGGCAAGGCAAAAGTAAAATCTATGAGCCATGATCAAAACAGATTAAATATGTACCTAAATGATTGATACAGTTGCCCTGAAATATACAATACATTAAAAATGAAGGCTAAATCACTCAAGATACTATAAACAACATAGTAACTCAATAATTTATTAATCCAGACCCATTGTATTTAGACTAAATTTGTCTGAGTTTTAAATATCAGATGAACTCTATCCTCTGCTCTCATACCCAGTCTCTTCACTAAAGTCTACATATACCTGAGCATGCACTACAGATGCCTTCTCCTGAGAGGAGTCATGCCTAAAGCACTCATGTGATAGACTCTTTTTTTTTAAACGATAGTTTTGAACTCTTTTTGAATTATATTTCATCATAGTTTAAACCTTATCACTCTGTCTCACTTGGTGTATCTCCTTGGACCTAAAGTAGGCATCTAGATTTTTTTGAAGTTATAGAGCGGGTTGATTCAAAACCTCTACTGTAAGGAATTCCTGACTCTGGATATATATGTCTTTGGTTTGAATGTGAGAAGTACAGGGAAACTCAGCAGACAGTGAGTGGTGTGATGTAGAACAAGGACACAAGGTGAGATGGTAGCAAGCAGAATCCATTTAGAGAGAGTAAAGAGCTACAAGTAGAACAGAAGGTGACTGAGTCATAATGGTGACTTAAGAGATTTAAGTTTTATCTAGAATGCCATTTCGATTTCTATGTGGTGTGACTGTACGATCATTGATAAAGTTTGTCTTCTTTACTTCCCCATGTTCTCTTATAATGTTTCCCCAAATACATTATGTTTGTAATCTGAAAAATTCTAAGTAATGAGTATAAAAGCACAAATTCTAATATTTTGATGTGGGTATAAAATTTTACTAGATGATGAATTGTACTGAGGTCAAACTCCAGGCCAAAATTTGCAAAGTTAGAAAATAGTTACCTGTTTTCGTTTGTTCTATTTGTTTGTTTGAGAGTACTGTTTGTTTTCTATCTTTTAACAAATTCTGTTTGAAACTAAGCAACACTGGTTCTTCTCTCTTGGTTGACATAACTACCATTACATGAGAATTAAAATATATAGCTTAACTACAGAAAACAATATAATATTCTTCAGATCTATCATCTTCTATTGTCCTCTAAATACAAGTCACTCCTGTTATTACCATTGGGGGTGATCTAAATTTGTCATTGCCCTGGTGGGCCTTTTTGCTGATGCAGTAAAGAATTACAGACCAGCGAAGTTTAGGAAAAGTAAGATTTTTTGAAGTACATTTTAAGAGAGAAACAGGCTACACCAGAGAGGGCTGTAACCTTGTAGAGGTGGGAAGGCCTGTCTTATATCTGAGCCTTTATGGGAGATTACAAGGGTGGTGCTAGCTGATTAAAGTGTGAGGTCATTTTGATTGACAGTTGGCTGTTATATAACCTATTGTCAACTGTGCATGTTCCTTTGCAGAATTCAGTCTGTTATCATTAGATTCATGAACGTCTGGGAATAATCATGGTGTAATGAGGCTGAGATGCAAAAGTCAGATAATTTGTTACTGAACAAGTGTTTGTGGCTGGCCTAAACCGATTGCTATGCTATGGTCATTTATTGCCTTGTACTTCAGGATGTAGGGGTATTGTTATTTGAAAGATGAGTTTTTTCTAGGAGGTCCTAAGGGTTACCTTTTGGGTTGGGCCATCAGTGTTGTCATTTCTGTGGTTATAGAACTGGACCTTTACTCCCGTTGCTCGTGGCTACCTAACTACTTAACATTTTCATCTGCTTTTACTCCACCCCTATGTTGCTCTGTATTTCTTCTTCTCTGACTTAATCTCTCATTATAGGCTTCCTTGCCAAGCTCTTCCATCGTGCCATCTGGAACACTAGTGCGCCGTTGAAAACAAAGAAAAGCAACAAAAAATTATATGGCATCAGCATATTTTTTGAATACTTTCTATTCCTTGCCTTAAATGAAAGCTTTCTCTCCTTAAGTGTGTCTTATAAACATATTGAGTGATTGAAAAAGTTCATTCTTCCATTATGGATATCCTGAAAGATGAAGGGAAGAAAGGTGGAATGGCAGGAAGGAAAGGTGGAATGGCAACTTCAGCTCTTTTCTGATTACTCTTACCCTTCCAAAAATATTCCCTTTCACAATCATGTAAAGACACTTCTTTGATAGAGTGACCAACTATCACTGTTTACCTGGAACTGCTCTTATTTTAACATTTAAAATCCTGTTCCTTGGGAAATCTGTCAGTCACAGGCAAACCTGGACAGTTGATCACCCCTGATCTTCAAGTAATATCACCCACATCCTTCCTGTAAATATGATTCCTGCTCTCATGGGACTACACAGTCAAATATGGCTTTATTTCTACTCTTGACTGAAATTACTAAAAGTTTCAAAGTCTTCCTGGTTGATGTAGTGCTCTCCATTCTAAGTTTGTGAGAAAAAAATAAAATTTTTTTTCTCCTGTCTTTCTGGAACCTTGTCAAGCCTTTCAAGGTGTCTCTGACTCCATTTATATTTAAATGTTGGTGTTTCCGATAAGATTCGTCATTTACCCTTATTCCCTTCAGTCAATAAGTTCTCCATGCATGGACTAACTTAATCCCATTGGATTTAATTATTGATTATATATAAATGATCTCCAAATCTATCTTATATTTGATTCTCCCCATTTACCTATTATCAGCTGGACATCTCCACCAGAAGTTTCACATTCACATCAGTGTGTCCCAAACTGAATCCTAATCTTTCTCTTGCTCTTCTATTGTTTATTTTGATGGAAAACACAAGCATACACTCAAAGGCTTAAGAAATAAAAACTGTGACTCATTCTATTTATCTCCTTTACTGTCACCATCCTCATCCTCCCACTCCAAACAGTGTCCAGTCTGAAACATTCCACCTATTTGACACATGTTTTTATGTCATCTTTTTTCATACAACTTATCAACCAAACTAAGATATATTTGAGAGCAAAAGAGGACACTAATTAGACAGATTACTGGAAAGCGAGTGTGTCAGTTGAAACCCTTCATGATCTTTGTGTTAATTAGGGTTTAACTAAGAAACAGAGATAAGAAGATGCATGTGTATGTGTGTATAGATAGATAGACAGACAGATAGATACATATTTATTTTAAAGAATCAGTTTACATGATTTTGAGATTGGTAAATCCAAAACTTGCGGTGCAGACTTGCAAGCTGGAGACTTAACTGACTGAATGATACCCATTTACAGTATATACATAGAGGGAGCAATTGCTTTACTTAAGATCTATTTGATAGGTAGACATGAGCAACTGGGAATGAAGGCCCAACCCAGGAGACCACCCTTAAAGACAGTCATATGTCAATCAAAGTAACCTTACAGGCCAATAATCTAGCCCAGGGCACCCCAATAGTGTAAGAATTAATAAATAAAATCAATTTCACCTTTTGTAAAAAAATAGAAAAAGGTGATCCTTTGGTAAAATGACTTCAAACCCTGGCACATGAATTGGTAAATGGAAGGTGGTTGGCATTTTGTTTCTTTATGTCCCTAGGCCAGGGGTTCCCAATCCCCACTCTTTCCCCTTACTCCCCCCGCCCTGCCCCTCCTCGCCTCTCCCCGTGCCCCCATCCCAGGCCATACAGTAGGAAGTGAGCACCGCAGGTGAGTAAGCAAAGTTTCATCTGTATTTGCAGTTGCTCCCCAGAGCTAGCATCAGGGCCTCAGCTCCACCTCAGATCGTCAGGCATTAGATTCTCATAGGAGAAATGGTCCCTGGTGCCAAAAAGGTTGTAGCCCTAGTCCTTGTAACTATCCATCAAGAGCAATATGAAATACAGCTCCTGGATTCTAGGGTCTTCCACCATTACTAGTAAAGCCCGTCCCTGCTGGGAACATAGGTGCTAAAATGATTTTGCTTGTGCCTGAAATGTGTATGCATGATAGAGTATTAGACGAAAAATCTAACGTCCTCAAACCATACGGGAAAAAAAAATTTAGTACATCTGCTTCATTCCTTTGGTGACAAAATTTATTTTGTTTTAACATTAATTTGCAGGGGGAAAAGTTTAAACTTTTCTAAGATTCAGTTTCTCCATTCGCTAATGGGAACAGTAGTCAAAGGACGGTAAAACTACAGAACAAAGAAGGTGAAAAAAAAAAGAAAAATGTAATTATGTAAACATTGACTTAGTAATAAATAGCAAACTGTCTTTTGGTGACATTTTCAGGCAGTATAAATGATACTCACTGTCTGAAATAGGGAAAGACATTCATGAGATCTGGGGTGATTTTCAGGATTGGAAGTGACTTTCAGTTACTCTGAAGTTCATCTCTCTGGATGGATGGAGCTCTTCTTTCACCTTGATGGACATGTAGCCATCAGTTCTTCACCTCCAGGGAGGGCCCCGCTAGTGTTGTTAACAACTACCATTCAACCTCTATTCAACCTCTGACCCAAACTCTCATGTAGAACTATTGTGTGCTGACTTCAGCTTATTTACATAGTATTATTTCAATTGTCTTTAAAATTTTTCTTTTAAAAAACCTTCTAGCTGTGAATTTTTAGTGAAAAAATTGAGCTCTTCAAGCCTAAAATCAATTTCTCCTTCAATTTGATTTCATTTTTATCGCATTTAAACAAAGAAAAAAATTAATGTGCCTTTTATATACAGATATTTTCAAATCGTGTGGATAAATACAAATAACTTTGAATGTCTATTTCATCATGTCAGTTTTAATTCATACTCCACTGCTAAGTATGTCTTGTAGAAAACCAAAGAATACTCAAAATATCATGATAATTAAAATTTAGAAGTATTTTTTTAAGAAAGGAGTATTGAACACTAATTATTGCTCTTAGTACCTTACCATTTACTGAGAGAAAAGCTTCTCTATTTTTCCCTTGGTTTCATTCCTTATTTATTAAAAAAGAGGAATTAAGAAGTACAAATTAGTAGTTACAAAATAGACATAAGGACATAAGGTATAGCATAAGAAATATAGTCAATATTTTAAAAACTGTTTATGGTGTCGCAGGGGTACTAGATTTATTGGTGTGATCACTTTGTAAGTTATATAAATGTTTAATCACTACGTTGTTCACCTGAAACTAATATTGTATGCCAAGTATAATTGAAAAATAGAAATATAATTTTAAAAAAATAGGCTAACAATTTCTCCACTGGAAAAAAATAACAAATGAGACACAGATTATTGGTTATTTTTAGAATAACATTTATGGAAACTTAACAGATGGCAATCTGTCAGAGAAATTGAAGACGATTACAGTTTAAAATACAATAGACATATTTAAATTCCAGAGAATTTTTGGAAATTGATGGTAGAAGTACAGTAAAAACTCAATTAACTGATACCTGCCTTGCTTTAAATTTTAATTAGCCAAGTTCCTCACAGATTTGATTTTAGAAGATAATGATAAATGAAAGGAAAGGCTGCATGGATATAAACTTAAACGACACCTTTAATCATGCCATTTTCCCATTCAAACATCTTCAGTAAGTCTCCTTGACTTCCAATTTCTTCTTCCTGTTACCGCTGGGGTGATGTGAAATCCAGCTTCACCTCAGTGGCGTGGGGGATCCTCTGTTCTTCCCCGCAGATGCAGCAAAGAATCGCAGGTCAGCGAGATTTAGAAGAAGTAGGATTTATTGAAAATACATTTTAGAAGGAGATGGGCCATGCTAAGGAAGACTGTAGTCCTGTGGAATTTGGGAGGTGAAAAGATAAGACAGAGTATGCCCCAAGGGAAGAGCGGGTTTTCAGCGGAGAGAACTATGAGAACAATGTAGAAGTGGGAAAAATCTGTGTATATTCGGGCTGTGGTGGGAGGTCCTAGATGATCCATATGTGAGATTGCCTTGACTGACAGTTGGCTACTTTATAACACTTTGCCTTCAGTACATGTGCTTACCTAGAATTTGGTCTATTATAATTAGATTCATGAACTTCCAGGCATAGTCATGGTATTATAATGACGGTATAATGAGGCTGAGATTATGGGCAGGTTAGGATAATACTTTCTGAGCATGAGTTTGTGGCTGGTTTAGCCAGCAGCTTTTATGGTCTTTGTGCTCTAGGATTTGGGGTAATTTATAACCTTAAAAGGGAGGTGTTTCTGGGAGGTCCTTAAGGAAAGTCTTCAAGGGAGGTTTCCATGGTTACAGAGCTGGGCCTTTGCTCCCCTCACTCATGCCTGCCTAACTACCTAGCATTCTGAAAAACCTTTCACTTTTCTAATTTCCACATGCAACTAGAGTTATTATGTGAAATGAAAATATCTTTCATCCCCACTCTAGTTTAAAGGTTCAAAGACTGCTTTATCTTCTTAGATTCGAGACAAGGTTTCTTGAAATGTTCTATAGCCCCTCGTGGCCAGCACTCCACCTTCCTCTCCATCATTACATTATATCTTACTGCACCTTTAATTGCAGTGGTCTTCTATCATCCCTGCACTATGCTCATGCTCACTCCTGCCAAAAAGGTTATTTTCTCTCTAGAGATCTTTTTCTTTTTCTCTAGCCTAGACAATACCTAAACATTGTACACCAACAGGGATAAATCTAATATATTTTTTCCCCAAATTTAATACATGAGTAAATTTCAGCTTAATCTGTACTTCCTAGGGAAATCTTTGTTGCCATCCTTTACTCAGTCAAACACCACATTATCTGCTCTCTTAGCACATCTCTCTCTTTACAGTAACTATCGTAGTTGCAATTTAACAAACATTTTGTGACTATTTTATTACTATATGAATTTCTCATTTATAACACCACCAAAGGGCATTCAAATGCATTTTTGTTCATGATATTGTCTTCGAGACTTAGAACAGTATCTGTTAGTAAGAATTCAATAAAAATTAATTGCATAAATACATGTATAGATTTCTTATATAGAGAAATAGTCTCCAGAAACATATTAAAACTCTTATCACGAGGTGTTTTGAATTCCTGACCTTAATTAAATACTTAAAGATGTAAAACTGACCATACGTTCAATTAAAGAACATATGTTAAATTCTAGAAAATAATTTAACAAAGACTATCTCAAAGTAAGGTAAAGTGATGGAAAAATGAAGAAATATTTAAAAGTATGTGAAAAAGGATTATCATACACAAAAAATCTCAGTTCTCCTAATACAAAAAGAGGTACTCAGGTATACAGAATGATGGTTCAAGATAGCATTATACAGTTTCTCTACACAAGAAAAAAATTAGTTTTCATTTTATGACAATTTTTCAAAAATACAAATAAGATTCTACTAGATTTCTCCTCAAATTCTTCTGAAAATATTATTTTTGGTATTTAAATAATATTTGTCTATAAATATTAAAATCCATTATTTTGTTCTGTAAAATATGGCTTTTAAAAAGCAGAAAGAACTAAAATTTGAAAAGATAGATTAATTTAGAAAATAAAATATGCATTTGAATGTCTTATCTAATCATATATATATAACATTATGCTTGAACCCATTCACACACACCCCACACACAAATATACCACTTGTACAATCATTTACATTTACATCCATACTAAAACATGTTTCCGCTAATTTTTTATAATTTCAATATTTACACATATGTCCAAATATTTAGGTATGGAAGTAGAAAATAGCCTTTTTTACCTCTCTAGTAATCATGATTATTATGTAATAATTTAGTTCTTGCAACATGTTGTCATGACAAATGATCTAATGGAGCTAGAAAAGGAATATATCCACAACATCCTATTCTACTATTAAATTGGGACCCACAGAGATTAATTCTATGAAGACAAGTTGAACAGTTTTTCATTCTGAAAAAGAATTTATTTTGAACGTTTGCCGATTCGTGCTTTTAGTCAGATGCTCTGCTGCCTTGTGGAGACAGACGACTAAAAGTTCTGGAGTATACATAGTATTAGTTTCACCTTCAGCAAGGCTGAGCAAATCTTGTAATGTTTAATGAGTTTGGTCAATCTTTCACTTATCACGTATATGAACTGTAATAATTTCTTGGTGAGAGTTCAGCTGAGGAAGAGTATCACTTCACCATTATGTCTTTATACTTGATGGAACAAAGATAGAAACAACTCAAAACAAAACAAAACTCTAGCCTGGGACTCAGAAATGCTAAATTTTAGTCAAATATAAGATGTAAGTGAAAGCAGTTTAGTACAATTTAACAAATAATGAACAAATAAATGAACATTTAACAAATAATGGACTAGTTATTGAGGTAACAAGATGTGCCTTATAAAATCTCTAGACTCGAGAAACTTTCTGAATAATTGGGAGGCAGACTAGAAAGTAGGTAAAAATGACAATACTAAAAGAAATATTTATAAAGCGCTATGGAAAATACATTTGAAGCAGCCACAGAGACGAGATCTTCTTTGAAAGATTAGTATAATTTATTCAAGCAGTCAAAAAAGGAAATAAATGAAGTAACTAACATTTATTATGTGCCTACTTTGTGCCATATGTTGTGCTAGGTGGAATTATCAATTACCTACTTTGCTTTTTAAAGCATTACCTTGAAACAAATATTTTAATGCCTGTTTTATGAAAAGAAGTAACTGAATCTCAAAGATGTTAAATAACTCACCCAAGGTTAAATTTATCAAAGGACTCTGATTCTGAGATGCATATTCTGTTTATTACCCCACACAACTAGACAGTAATAAAAGCAGACTCAAATAAGTATTGACTTGGAGCACATTGAATTAGAAATACTCTCAAGGTTAAGTTCCCTGGACATAAACCTGGCTGCGCTGATATCAAATAATAAGCTACAATGGCATCTACACATCATCTATAGCATTCTCCAGACCTCCTTCCACGTGCTTTTGTAACAATTCCTTGTGGAAAGCTAAGTTTGTCCTGCCCCTGCCTCAGCTGTTTCCTCTATGTGGAAATATTCATTAAATAAGAAATTAGAAATTCTGATCTCTGGCTCAAGATGGAGATATAGGCTAGAGATAGAAAAATTATAAGCCTTCAGCTAATAGTAATACAGGTAGAAGTAGCACTTGAAGCAATAAAATAAAATTAATATAATTATAATAGTGTACCCTAAGGCTGTAGTAGCATTACACACGCTATTCTATTACTGGGATATTCTTCTGTACTCCTCTTATCTTTTGCCTAAGTAAATTATATACTACGTCTGTATTTTAGCTTAAATATCTGAGATTACTACTGGTAATTGTGCAATAATTTGTGTGTACATATGTGTGTGTGTGTGATTAAGAGCAATTTAGTGAACCTATGAGCATGCAAATATGGATACATTAAATATGACACATTTGTGGACAAAAGCTTCTAACTATAGGGAACAAGAGCATTTTCTTTTGTTTCATTCGGGATACCTTTTTCTCAGTTCATTCATTAAAAGTTTATATTGCTCAGCATTCTCTTTATACTGTACATACGCAGGGTTCAGTTGACCCTTGATTCATTCAGAAATGGCTAGGTATCTACCATATACTGGGTACTGTGAACAAGCTGGGCATACGAGGGCAAAAAATAATAATAATAATTCTGCCTTAGTAGAGCTTTTGCACTAGAAAATTACAAGAATAAATCAAATACTTACACAAGTAAATTATGGTTGGTTCTTTAAAGGAAAAGAATATGATACTTTAAGAGAATATAAGAAAATTGTAACTAAGCTAGAGAAATTAGAGAATAATCATATCATTCAGGGATTACTGAACACTGGCTCTGTACTGACGTTAATTCCAGAAAAATCAAAACATCACTATGGTCTACCACTCAGAGTAGGAGCTTATGGAGGTCAGGGTATCAATAGAGTTTTAGCTCAGGTTCATCTGACGGTAGGTCCAATAGATCCCTGAATCTATCCTGTGGTTATTTCTCTAGTTCCAGGATGCATAATTGAAATAGTTGTGCTCGGCCGCTGACAAAACCTTCATATTGATTCTCTAACATGTGGAATGAGGGTTATTATGGTGAGAAAGGTCAAGTAAATGCCACTAAAACTGCCTCAAAACAGAAAAGTAGTATATTAAAAGCAATACCAAATTCCTGGAGGAATTGCAGAAACTAGTGCCTCCATCAAGGACTTGAAAGATAGAGAGGTGGTGATTCCTGCCACATCCTCATTCCACTCCTCTATTTGGCTTGTGCAGAAGATAGGTAGATTTATGGAGAAAGATAGTGGAAAGCTTAACCAAGTGGGGACTTCAATTGCAGCTGATCTATCAGATGTGGTTTCATTGTTTGAGCAAGTAACATATTTCCTGGTATACAGCTATTTATCTGGCAAATGCTTCCCCCCCCGCCATTTCGATACCTGTTAATAAAGAGCACAATAAATAGTTTGCATTCAGCTAGCAAGGCCATCAATACATCTTTATTTTCCTACCTCAGGTATATATCAGCTCTCCAGATCTACGTCATAATTTGGTTCATGGGGATCTTGATCACCTTTTCTTCTATAAAATATCATATTGGTCCATTACACTGATGACATCATGCTGATAGGCCCAGTGAACAAGAAGTAGAAAATATTCTAGACTTATTGGTAAGATATTTGAGTGTCAGAGGGTGAGAAATAAATCTAAATTCATGTCTTACTAAAATGTTTAGGGATATAGTTGTGTGGACATGTTGAGATATCCCTTCTAAGGTGAAGGATAAGTCATTGCATCTGATCCCTCCTACAGAAAAAGAGGCACAATACCTAATGGATTTCTACGGATTTTGGAGGGAACATATTTCTCATTTGGGTGTGTTATTTCTGCCCATTTTACCAAGTGACTCAAAAAGCTGCTAATTTTGTATGCAGCCCACAATAAGAGAAAGCTCTGAAATAGGTCCAGACTGCTGTGCAAGCTGCTCTGCCACTTGTGCTGTATGAACTGCAGATCCAGTGGTACTCAAAGTGGCATTGGCAGATAGGGATGCTACTTGGAGTCTTTGGCAAGCTCATATAGGTGAATCATAGTGCAGGCACTTAGGAATGTGGACCAAAGCCTGGCCATCATCTGTGGATAATAACTGTCCTTTTGATAAACTGTTTTTGTCTGCTATTATGCCTTAGTAGAGACTGAGAGCTTAACCATGGGCCACCAAGTTATTGTTATAATATGTTTGTGTGTGATTTTACCTATATCAATATCTACATATCTTTGATCTCTTCTCTTTCTTATTTCTTTATCATATGTAAGATGTATTGATTTTATGTTATAATATTTAAGTATTTTCAACTTTACAACATAGTATTTAAGTTACCAGATATCACGAAGAATATACATCAGCCAAGAACTTTGCATTCTTTTCTGGGAAAAGGTTAGTACATTTTCAGTTATACATATGATAATTGTATCATGTTAGTATGACCTTGTTTTCATCTTTATTTGAAGACTAAGCATAATTTTAGGAGATGTATATGTGCCATTTTGTCAAGCAGTGGATTTGTGATGGTTAATTTTATATATCAACTTAGAGGATGTTTTTAGATAATATTAACATTTAAATCAATAAACTTTGGGTAAAAATGGATGGTTCTCCATATGTTGGTGAGCCTAGCTTAATCAGTTGAAGGCCTGAATAGAACAAAAAGCCTGACTTCTCTGAGCAAGGGAGAATTCACCAGGAGACTGCCTTCGGATTTCATCTGCACTATTAGCAACCTGAGTTTTTAGGCTACTGGTCTTCAAACTGGAACTACACCATCAGTTCCCCTGGGTCTCAAGCTTGTCAACATATACTGCAGATTTTGAAGTTGCCGTCTTCCATAATTACACAAGCCAATTTCCTTATATCTCTTTCTATATATGTACATCCTATTAGTTCTGTTTATTTGGAGAACCCTGAGTAATACAGAAGTATTAGGCTTTTAATTTTTAGGTTTTTTATCACAATACAGAAAAGACAAAGAGGAGACTCTGAAGGAAGTGCCAGGCTCGAACCATAACTACGTGTTGGGTTATAATTCTTGCCAACTCTATGCTAAACCTATTTGCAATATCACTGCCTTACACACCAGAGCCCCTAAATATGTTTTTAATTTTGAAATGCAAGAAATCTGGTTCTTCTTTTTGAATGAGGGTGATCTTTGAAAACTGTAGATAAAAAATGGAAGCTTAAAAGGTAAGATGCCTCACTGGAACTTTATTCTGATGGATTATTGCAGAAAGTATAAGGAGTGAGGATTTGATTGCCCATTTCTGGAGAAGAGCTTTGTACATATTGAGGTGTTTCTTGCCAAATGGTGGACTAATTAAGCCCGAGAATGCCCATTTCTCTGCAGGCCTGGAGCTGCTAGATAAAGACAAGCAGTGCTGCAGCATCATGAGACTTCATTATTATGTTGGCAAGACTCCTACATTAGCAGTAGTTGGGAGGACACCTGGCTAACTGGGGTTTACAGGGTATATGATTTCCATCACATTACAGCTGGAATGTTAAGAAGCATAATGGAATTTTTGGAGAAAGATGCTCTGCAGTTGCCAAGAGTCTCAGTATCTTATAAGGATTCTAACATAGATAACCCCCTCCTTCATGTTTAGAGTGTTCTGCAAAGCAAATAAAGCATTTGAGATAGTGAAGATGGGCTGATTCCTCAAGCTAGTAACTGCAGTTAATGGGATCAGGCCATCAAACAAACTTCCCAGATAGATCTCCATGCATAAACAAACAAGCAAATAACATAAAGCATGACCACACTCTATCAATAACCCAGGCCAAGAAAAATTCTTCCTCTCTACTCCTATTCTCAAATTAAATTTGGACTAGTTTCAGTTTGAGCTTTGAGACTAGTTTGCTTTGTCTCTCTGCAAACACAATAATACTTTAATTTTAACATCCTCTAATCAAGAGGATATCATTAGCCTGGCTCTTGAACTATGCAGATTACCTGGGTCAGGTTCTTTTTTTTAAAAAAAAAAAAAAGGCAGATGTAAACTCTGTTGTTTACTAAAAAGGAAAAAAAAAACATAAGATGAATTATATGATTGTTATTACCTGGAACAAGTTTTATCCAAGTTATATTAAATCTTAGCAATTTTATGCAGGTAACAAACAAGCCTCCAATATTTCAGACAACAAACCAGGGATGAGGCTTGCAATTTTTCAAATCTCCCTCTGTTTTTCTCTCTATAACTTCTAGTATGTTCTTTTACAATTTTAAACCAACAGACTTTTTGAAAAGATCATATTTTATGGGTTGGATTTGTTGTTTGCCACTGTATGTAGCCCATCAAAGTTATAAAGCAATGGCACTTGAATTTTTCTGTAAAAGATAACTTTCTAATTTACATTTCACACATCTGTTTTATTACTTATATATGTTTCCTGTTCCATTATTTTTTATCTCAATTCAATGTAACTTTTAACTAAAACCAGAGGACGAGTATATTATTATTCCACTTATAATATAAAAATACTTCCTGTGGGAACCCAGAGTCTCATAAAACGTATCAAGATACTGTGCACTTATTAAAATAGCTGAAATATAATAAAACTTTATTTATGGGCACAAATATGTGTCACAAATATTTTACAAAATAAAAAATTAAAATGGCATTTTATTCATATATGAATACACTAAATGTAGTTTATATGTACTACATATATTCAAAATTTTGAGAGAAATCACATGTAATAAATGTAATCTCTTACTATGATAAAAAAAATTTTTAAATCTTTGCTAGCTCTTTATGGTTACTTCCGAACTGACCTATGATATTTTATCTTTCTCCTTCAATATTCTTTCTTGTTCATCAATCATTGTTTTCTTTCTGTTCAATGTCAGTGAGAAAAGTAGTGATGCAACTGCAAATAATAAATTATGAACAAGCTTTTGCCATTTATATCATCAATATGACAGTGCAGTGCCTGCAGACATTGTTATTTCCGGTCTGCATTCTTGGACACTGAGTTCTATAAAACTACTATTAGTCATAAAGCTTGGACATGAGACATACTTGTGTGCAGTGAATCTTCTGATGGAGAATGAATTAGTCTTTCAGGATGACAAAATCAAGGTATCCAGGGTCTCTTAGAAATCTGATTCTACTGTATTTTGAGCTTATTCCTTACACATACATCCTCTTCATGATTTCCTATAAGTCACTAAGATTTGGTCTGTTTACTTTTTTTTTTTTTTTTTACCATTGCTAAAGCTTTTCCTGGATTGCTCTTACTTCCTTTGATATGCATGCATAACAGGTCTCTGAGTCAACTTTATTCCTTTGACCACTCTCAGAAGCAAGCACAGCACATCACATATTTTAATCATGTTTTAAGTTTTGTACTGCTATGTATAAGAAACACCCAGTGGTTAGGACTGACAAAGATGCTCTACTCAGATTCCTCTGAATTCTCTTCTCAACTAGGCCCTGACTTTTCAGCTTCTATGTTTGTCTCTGCTTCATCTGATTTTACCAAAAATTCTGCTAATTTTGGTTAGCCTGTATTCCCCATCATCGATATCTGATCACCCTCAATATCTGATAAAGTTCTCATCCTTCACCATCCCCTAGGTAATGTCTGATCACTCTGGCCTGTCTTCTGTAAAAATTCTGTTAGCCAGAATCCTCCCATCCCCATTACTGCTGTTTCCTTTTAATGATTTTCCAACTGCTGATCCCTATCCTATTCCTTGAATAGAAAGTCCCACTTTTTTTGTTGTACTAGAAGTTAAGCCTAATCTCTCTCCCACTTCACAACTCCATACCAATGTTTCTGTAAAACTATTTCAGTTGTCCCTTTGAATAAAGATTGCCTTACCATCTTTAAAAGTATCACAAATAACTTTAACAGGATAACTTTTTTCTTGAATAGGATCAATTAAAATTTTTAAAAAATTATCAAATCTTTGAATCCCAAATTCTGGCTTCCCCAAATTTTCACATAGCCATTTCTCTAAGTTTCTTTGTAAGTGTCTTCGATACCCATATTGACTCCACAAATATAAAAATACTTGGTGTAAAATATAGAAATATATTTCTTATTTGAGCCATATACATCATATTTCTCCTTCTAAACATTTATTTATTTATTTTTATTATCATCTCCTTTTGTACATGCTGTTTCGTTTCACTGATGTTCTAGTAATCCTTTCTTTGTCTCCACCCCTACTCACTAGGAGGATAGTGTAGGGATGTAAGGAGAACCTCATCCTTTCCTCTCTACCTTGCGACAGTTTTTCTGATCTTGTTCCATCAATTACAGCTTTTCTTATTGGCTCCACAGTCACCGGGTTTGGGATAATACATTCACACTGCCATGTCAGGACAAAAAATGGCAAGAGCGTCAAGCTGATTCTACTTTTTATGGGCCTCATCATTGACTTGTTGATTTCTTTAACCTTGTTGAAAACTCTGTATATCATTCTTGCCTTAAATTATTTTCAGTTAAAATTTTTTGAATGTGCCATCAGTTTCCAAATAGAATCCATACTGAAATATCTGGAACGCTTCTCCCTTTGCTTACCCTGGCTCCCTTAATATAATTAAATTCTCTGTTTTTTTCATTTCTAGCCCAATCATTACTTTTTCAAGAAAGTTTTGTCTCACTTCTCAGACTAAATAATTTTACAACTAATGCTCCAAGAAGCAATCTGATTTTCCTTAGAAACTTAAAATATTATATTCCTTTACATATGTTATTGTCTATCTCATTTAAGTGCATTATTTATGAGAGCTGGGTCCAAGTCTCCCTTGCTCATCATTGTATTCCCAGTACCTAGCCATGTTTTCTGGCATATTGTGTCACTCAATAAATAAGTCAGAAAAAAATTGAATAAATAAAACAATTTTTGATTCAGATTAATTTAACACATACTGTTTTTTCTGATGTAAGCAACTCTCTGAAAATTATTATTTTTTTTCTAAATTGTTCAAGTTGGGCCATTTGTTGGGTTTCCTCAGATTACATTTCAATAAAAGATATTTCTCAAAATAAAATTAAAATATTATTTTGAGAAAAAATACAGGTTGTATAGGCTACCAAATCAATCTTTAAAAAGATAAATGTACTCATCTGAGTGTGGTAGTTTAGCTAATAGAAATATTTCTTTGTCAATAGAGGCATCGTTATTTAAAATAGCTAAAGGTAAGTCTGGGCCAGCCTCAAAATATTTCTGCCACAGGAGACTAATCTGGTTTCCAGATCACTTGACCTTTCCAGATCCTTGTAAAGGTCAGAATGTAACTCCCTTGCAGCTAAGATTTAGCTCAGTCTATGTAAAGCTTTATCTCTGATTTTGAATTGAGCTAGAATGCTACCTTTGTTTTTCTTTCATTATTAGATACTCTTAGTGATCTCTCTGTGTTTTTAATTTAATTCCAAAGTAATTGTAATGTAATTTTACCTGCTTAATACAAATAGGTTTATATTTATTTCCCATCTCCACACTCAGTTTCTTATTTATTCTTAGTACAATAAAAATGTAATCCATCTTCCATCATTTCCTTCATCTTGTTTATCTAGAGGCTCAGCTAGATCTGAGTGACAAGAAAATTCTGTTTTTGTTTGGTCATTCACTTTGATAAAATTTTAAAATTCAGTTGATTTATGAATAGGCATTTCTGTTCAGCAAACATAGGAAATTTCTAGTGGGAAAAGTACTTGGGAAAATCAACATGTTGCAAATAATTATATAACATTTCCTACTAGTGTAGCCAAAATCACAGTTCTTATCTTTGTATTTCTTCTTCAGTTTCCAAAACATCATTCCTAAATCAATTTTTATGCCACAATTAGTATAGTATAACGATGTTAGAGCCTCACATATGTGTATATATATATACATACACATATATATACACACACACATAATTAATAATTACCTCATGAATTATACCATCAGTACCATTCAAAATCTGCAAACTGAAACAAAAGGTATAGAAAAGCTAATTACCAAAAGATATAAATTAAAAATATTAATCAGACTAGGGTTTATTTCTGCTTCCTATTTTTACAATTATTACCATTTCTTTATTTTATTTTATTTTATTTTATTTTATTTTATTTTATTTATTTTATTTTATTTTATTTTATTTATTTTATTTTATTTTATTATTTTATAAGTGAAATCAAATTCTAAAGAAAACCCAAGAGCAGTTCTTTGTAAGCACTCATTTCTTTGACAATATTTTTTCTGGTTGTGTGGAGAGGACTTTTAATGGTTTCCATAAATCTCAAAGACTGGTTTTAGTTCAAATATTTCAGATACATGCCATTAGAAATAATCTGTTGATGGTTTTATAATTTATTTATTTAAAATATTATTTTAATCTATTAACTTTAAGATTCATCATATTAACATCATATTAACACAACCATTTTTGGTTCCCGTTGATTTGTTTATTTTTAAGCAATTAACTACAATGTGTATGAGAATACTGGAGTATACAACTGTCCTATAAAAGAATATACCATTATTCCTAAGCCATCAAAAGAAAATATAATAATTTTCATTATTACAAAATGTTCTTATTTCCTTTTATTATTATGTTATAGGTCTTGGTTTAAGCACTTCAGAAACTTTAATTCAGTGAATCCATAGAAAAGGAAGTAAGTTAACAGTTTTCCCAGTTTACAGAAAATAAAACAGAGGCACAGCGAAGTTACTTTAATTGCTCAGTGTAACAGAGAGAGTACGTGGTGAAGCCAAGATTCTGACCTAAACATTTGGAATCTAGAGTTTGTGATCTTATCTATTACACTAGATTTACTTAAGACAAGTCTGAGGGGATCTGAGGGGGAAGTCCAGTGCCATTAAAATGCATTTTCTCTGACACTAACATCAGTGTGATCTCAGACACATTAAGCGACCACTCTCAGCCAGATTTCATTTTCTATTAAATGTAAGGTTGAACTGGAGCATGATCGGTGAGTTTCATAGCTATTCATTTTACTTCCATATGATTCTATTTACTTTAACTGGATTGAAAGCTTCTTATGAGCAGGTCATGCTATACAGGCTTTGCCCACTTTATCTTGCAAGCAAGATGTTAAACAATAAATATTTCTTTTCTTAAAACCAGAAGGATGAGGTATATGGAAAGTACACAGAAATCTGGATGATCTTCACTTATCCAGTGATAAAATTAGGTGGAATAAGAAAACAGATCTGACTTCCCCTCAACACTTTCCTCTCCACCATCCTGTCAATTATGATCGGAGAAACCCTTATTATGTAATATGTATGTACATACACATACTAAAAAGCCACATGCATACAAACATAAACATAGAAAACCAAGTAACAAACATAAAATTAAATAATTTATAAAAGATATCTGTAGTAAAGAGAATGATATCAATAAAAATATGTATTTTTCTGATGGTGCCACTTTAAGAGTCTTTAGTGGCAGACCAACTGTGAGATGTGAGTGCCTTTAATATAAATGAAATTAAAAAATATGACTCAAAAATTCCAGCTAATGTAGAGAATACAGTTTATCAGTCACTTAAGTTATGTTAATTGTGTAGGAATTAATAAACAAAATCAATCTCACCTTTGTAAAAATTGGAAAAAGTTGCTCCTTTGGTAAAATGACTTCAGATCATGCACATGGATTGGCAAAGAGAAGATGGCTGGCATTTTGTTCTCATGTCCCCTAGGCCAGGCACTTCTGTGCAGGGCAAATACTGTACAAGCATATTTGGCAGTCCTAATCAAGATTAAAGAGCAGGCTGCTATCTTGTCTCATTATCAAGAATTGTTTTGTTTTTTGTTTTCTGATAATTTCAAAAGTGAATGTAGTAGAAGAAAATAGATATCATCCAATTCCTGTGACACACAGGTGGCATGGCAAATGTCAGTGAGGTCTTATCAATCAATTTCCTGAAAGAAGCCAAAATCAAGCAGGGTTGAAACCTTAACCATTTTCTACCATTTGAGGAGAATTGTAGAATGTTAGGGCAGGATAAGTTCTTAGGCAATCTTAGACACATGTTCATTACATAGATGAAATTGGACCCAAATATGTTTGGAGACATCCTGAAGATCAAGAATGCACAATGACCTTGAAATGATTGACCCAAGTCTCAGTATACTGTAGAGAATGCATGGAAGATATAAACTATGGGCAAATGAATATGTTTATTTAACATCTTAAATCTTTCCCCTTTTGTGGCAGCAGAAGTCATTTTTTCTGCAAATAAGAGATAATACAAATGTGGCCGATGGTTTCATTTATTGATAGATTCACTCAATAAACAGTAAATGCTAACCAGTCCATTCATCTTGCTTTTAATGGTATGAACAACACTTTAAGACACAGGCAACACCATCTAAAGATTGGCCATGTTGATTATATGATGTAAGTCTATGTCAACACAATAGAGCTTACCTGTTGAGTAATAGGTTAATACGTAGCCTTGTTAATCTCATGTTTCCATCCTCATTTCTCTTTCTTCATAATATATAACAATCTAGAGTATCTTGTCTCTCATATATCTCATGTTACACTCATTATTTTCTATTCCTCCCTCAGAATCAAAATTGACCACAATTTTGCTATATCTAGACTCAAGGAATTCTAATTACTAGTGCTCTTTCATAAACAAAGCGCCATCTCCTCAGAGTCCAGTATTATCACAATTACCTTTTCCTAGTATGGTTTAGATTAGCTGCCTACTTAAGCAAACTTGAGGAGAGACTATAAATGGAAAGAGATACTTTATCTATGATATTCAGGCTTGATCAAGAGCCCCCTTTCCCTTAGAATACTTTTAATTTCCTATCCTACTTTTCAGTTGCTAAAAATAAAAGGATTATTTTTGAGCTGTGGGTGGAAAAGCTAATTTTTAGCATATGTTCTCATCACAGATTGTGACAGTGTTATTTCTCAGAATCAACCAAGGCTCAGTAATCACTCCTTCCATGAGTTTATCTCTAGGGAACTAGAATAGGAAAAAAAAAAATGGAGATTTATATTGGCATTAAGTAATTATGCTAGAGTGATCAGAAGCTTTAGCTTTCTCAAACTTCAATCGTTAGTCTAATGTTAATCTCTGATTGAGTAACATATTGTCCTGTTCTTTCTAACAAGGTCAGGAAGCTTAGCTGATTAAGTGCTAAACTGACACTCCTGCAAACAGAAAATCTTCCTATTTCCTCTTGCCTCTGGCATCTTCACACACCTGTCTATAGTATATGAAGATATCTAGTAATTGATTGCCAAGGAACATAGTGCATAGTATACCATTTTTAGAGAATCTGCCAATTCAAATAAATTTATTCAGAACACAGATCTACTGCTACACCACATTGTTGACAAATATTAATTGAAATTACAAATTTAAAGAAATACTAGACACACTTTGTAATAAAATTAAATAGGATTTATTATCTAAAACACCTAGAAATAAATTAATTCAGAGCCAAGATCAGTTCAGAGCCAGGATCAGTAAGATTATCCAAGAAAGGTGAAGCATCCTGAGTTTCATCAGAAGCCACAGTGGTAGATGATAATGTTGGAGTGAGTGAGGGGCATATATATATAAACCCGTCTAATTATGAGAGTCTCTGTTGAGTTCCAGACTTAAGTCACTCTATCTTTAAGCAGAGATATCTTATCTGGGCCTGATGTAGTTACTCAGTCTTAGATATGATATGTATATCATATCTGAGATTATATATATGTCAAAATTGGAAGCTGTACAAATTATTATATTCCTGAAATTCAGGCCAATTTCCCAGATGTTTCCATTCAACTCATCGAAAATTTTTTTATTTTGTATTTTCTAACATTTTAATAGAAAAACCTGACTCTGTTCCAGGTAATGGTAACGATTATAATATATCTTTGTTATTATCAGCAACCAACTAAACATTTACTAGACTTCTAGGAAATATGTGGTTGTGCCCACTGGCATTATATTTACCTTAAACTTCAACCAGATTTTCCCCATCACTCCTCATACTAAATGATTTCTTCATCTCCATCCACGCCTTAGATATTTTCCAGTTTTGTCTCTTTATACTTCTTCCGGATTGAAAAAAGTTGCTTCTCATCTCCATGAACAAACTCCACATTTATCTTCTTCAGATGTGTCTTTCTCTAATTCTCACCCAGTAGATATAATCTTTCTTGTCCTTTGAAATGTCAGAGAATTTTTTGCTTCTTATTTAAACTTTATTATTCTCTATCTTGATAAATAGTATGTTACACATTTACCTTTTTCATAACATTATCTGTCCATCATTGTATCCTACCCAAGACTCAGCATTATGTCTGATATGTTTCTTATGTTGTACATATACACATGGAATATAACACATTTATTTGTGTTTTCTTTTTTTTTATTCATTTGTGGATAAATATAATGTCCTTGTGTTTGAATGTTTGGGAAACTTGAGACTGACTCCACATAATATCATTTTGCCAGAATGAAATCAAACTTTATGAACACCAAGAGACAGAGCCAGTCAAAAGATTTTCATGTGTACTTATCAAATGCAGTGGCCAAAACAATACATGTAGATTATTTGTACTGTTCTCATTTTTGTGCCTAAATATGTTAATCAGTAGTCTGATAAAGAATCTTGGGCCTTCTGACTGGCTGGCTCTGTTTGATCATAATTGTGTATGAATGATGGAAGAGAAGCAAATGTGTTTTTTAACTCTCCACAGGTTCCACCAGGAAGCTATTAAGGCTAAAAAAAGTCCTCCCCTCCCCCCAAATTTATTACTCTTCCTGGCATAAAAAATATGACTTTTAGAAGAATTCAATTACAGTTTTTTCTTTTATGAAAAACAATGGACAAACAATATGTATGTATAAGACATACATATAAAAATAGAAAACAAGTAGTTTTCATAAAAAAGAAACACTTTAATTAAAGGGATCAATGGGTGTTATCCACTTTCTCTCAGAACAGTCATAAAAAGGACACAATGAACTTGGTTAAATTCAATAGTACTTATTAGTATCTTAGTTTATGAGGACTCATGTTAATTGGCATTGCTAGGAATTCTCAAAGTCCCTTTGTAGATTTTCTAGGTGATCCCCAGTAATAAATTATAATCCATAAAATCTATTACCCACTAGTTCAGCCGAGAATTTAATGGCTCTAGCTAAGTTTGTCTAAGAAACTGGTGTTTCTCAGAATATTATGAGAGTACTTTATCCATAATCATCTGAGATATCTATATAAAATGCAACTTTCTAGAACCCATCACAAATATTAATTCGGCATTTTGGAGTCAAGACCTAGAATTCCAACATTTTAACAGACTACCTTCTACCTTCTTATGATTTGAAGATCACTACTCTAGTACCAATTTAATTAAAATAAACAATTTGATGCTTAATTAAATGATCATATCACCTCAAATTTGATCACTACTAATTTGAACAATTTTTTACATTTTAGTGTTATAATAATTTTATAACTTTTATGGTATAAGCATTTTTTTCTACCTCTATATTTTTGTTTAATGCTTTACTTTTTAAAAGCTGTTTTAGGTTTACAACAAAATCAAGAGAAAGGCATAGAGATTTCCTATATAATCTCTGCTTTGACATGTATATAGACTTCCTTGTATCAATATCATTCACCAGAATGGTACATTTTTTACCAAGGAAAAATTTGAATTTACACATCATGTTACTCAATACCCACAGTTACCTTAGGATTCACTCTTCGTGTTCTGCATTCTCTGGATTTGGATGAATGTATAATAACATCTATCCATTGTTATGGTATTATGTAGAGTGTTTTTACTACTCTTAAAATCCTAGGTGCTCTACAAATTCATCTCTTCCCACCACTACTCTTAGCAACCATTGGCCTTTTAATTGTCTCCTTAGTTTTACCTTTTTTAGAATGTCATGTAGTTGGAATCAGACACAGTGCAACCTTCTCAGACTGGTTTCTTCCATGTGCTGATATATGTTTAATTCCATGTACTGATATATGTTCTTGCAAGTCTTTTCATGGTTTGATACTTCATTTCTTTTTAATGCTGAATAATATTCCATTGTCTGAATGCACCATAGCTTATTTACCCATTCACCTACCTCAGGTTGCTTGGTTGCTTCCAAGGTTTGGCAATTATAAATAAAGCTACTATAAACATCCATGTGCAGATTTTTGTGTGGACATAAGTCTCTCGGTCCTTTGGGTAAATATCAAGGAACATGATTGCTGGGTCATATGGTCAGAGTATGTTTAGTTTTATAAGAAACCACCAAACCACCTCCAAAGTCACTGAACCATTTGGCTTTTGCATCAGTGATGAATGAGAGTTCCTGTTGTTCCAAGTCCTCCTCAGTATTTGGTGTTGTTGGTATTCCAGATTTTGGCCATTCTCATAGGTGAGTAGTGTTATCTATTTGTTATTTTAATGTGAATTTATCTGATGACATATGATGTGGATTATTTTCTCATATATTTATTTCCCATCTGAATAGCTTCTTTAGTGAAGTGTCTTAAAGTTTTCAGCTCATATTTTAATTAGGTTGTTTGTTTTATTATTGTTGAGTTTTAAGAGTTTTTTTGTATATTTTGCAGAACTGTCTTTTATCAGTTGTCTTTTCCAAATATTTTATCCCCATCTGTCGTTTGTCTTCTCATTCTCTTATACTATCTTTTGCAGAGAGAAGTTTTTGTGTTTTTTTTTAATTTTAATGAAGTCCAGCTTATTAATTATTTATTTCATGTATCATGTCTTATATCTAAAATACATTACCATACTTGTCATCTAGGTTTTCTTATGTTATTTTCTAAAGTTTTATAGTTTCGCATTTTGCATTGGTTCTGTGATCCATTTTCAGTTAATTTTTGTGAAGTGTGTGTGGTCTGTGTCTAGAATCGCTTTTTTTGTATGGAGATATCCAGTCATTCCAGTATATTTGTTGAATAGATAATCTTTGCTCCATTGTGTTGCCTTTACTCCTTTTTGAAAAATCATATGTTTATGTGGATCTATTTCTGGGCTCTCTGTTCTGTTCCATTGATCTATGTGTCTATTATTTTGCCAATATCACACTGTCTTGATTCTGCAGCTTTATAGTAGACTGTCCTAAAGTTGAGATTATCAGTCCTCCAAATTTGTTCTTCTTTTTCAATATTGTGTTGGCTATTCTGACTATTTTATTTTTCCATCTTAACTCTAGAATCATTTTGTTGATATCTATAAAATAACTTGCTCTGTGATTTTTATTGGAATTTCATTGAATCTGTAGATTGCAAGGAAGGAGCAGACATCTTGACAATGCTGAGTCTTTCTTCTTATGCATAAACATAGAATTTTCTCTATTTATTTAGTTCTTTGATTTCATTGATCAGAGGTTTGTAGTTTTCCTATTGTAGATTTTGTACATATTTTGTTAGATTTATCCCTAAGTATTTCATTTTAAGTGGTGCTAATGTAAATGGTATTGTGTTTTTAATTTCAAATTCTTTTTGTTTATTATTTTTACATAGGAAATCAAATGACTTTTGTATATTAACCTTGTGTTCTGCAATCTTGCTTACTAATTCTAGGAGTTGTTTTTTTGTCAATTTTTTAGATTTTCTATGTAGCTAATCATATCATCTGTGAACATAGACAGTTTTATGTTTTCCTTCCCAATTTGTATGCTTTTTATTTCTTTTCATTGTCTTATTTCAAGTGAGGACATCCAGTAAGATGTTGAAAAGCAATGGTGAGAGTAGACATTCTTGCCTTGTACCTGATTTTAGAAGGAAAGTTTTTCGCCAACTATGTTAGTTTTTTGTAAATAATGTTGATCAAATTTATAAAGTTGCCCTCTATTTCTAAACTATTACTGAGTTTTTAATGGGTGTTGAATTTTGTTGAATATTTTTTCCTCAACTATTGACATGATTTGTTTTTTTGTTTTTTGTTTTTTTTTTTAGTCTGTTGACATAATGGATTACATTAACTGATTTTCAAATCTTGAACCAGTTTTGTATACCCAAGATAAATATCTCTTGGTTGTGGTATATAATTATTTTAATACTGTTTTGGATTTAATTTGCTAATATTTTGTTGAAGATTTTTGTAACTATGTTCATGAAAGATATTGGTCTATAGTTTTTTTCCTATGATATTATTATCTGGTTTTGTATTAGGTTTATAATAGCCTCATAGAAAGAATTAGGAAATATTCTTTTCACTTTTGTTCTCAGAAAGAGATTGTAGAGAATGAGTATAATTTCTTTTACCAATGAACGCATTTGGGCTTGATATTTTCTGTTTAGGAAAGCAATTAATTATTGATTCAATTTCTTTAATCAGTATTGGCCAATTCAGACTGTCTATTTCTTTTTACGTGAATTTTGTCAAGTTGTGTCTGTCAAGGAAATGTCCATTTTATCTATGTTATCAATTTTGTGGGCATAGATTTAGTAATAGTATTTTTTTTATTATCCTTTTAATTTCCATGAACCTGTAGTGACATCCCTTCTTTCATTTCTGATATTAGTAATTTGTGTCCTCTTTCTTTTCTTCTTAGACTAGTTTGACGCTTATTAATTTTATTGATCCTTTTAAAGAATCAGCTTTGTTTTCATTGATTTTCTGTATTAATTTCCTGTTTTTAATTTCATTGATTTCTGTTTTAACTTCTTAAAGACTCACTTTCGTCATCTCTAAAAATAAAATAATTCATGAAAAACACTTAGCAGTGCTTGGCACGTAATAAACAACAATAAACTTTAGTGATTATTGTTATTATCAGGCTTATTAAGAACAGAATGTTCTAGGGTATTTCAAAATGGTTCTTTTTCCCTTTCCCCTGTGGGAAGCAGGGGAAGAGTTTTCTCTAATGTTTACTGTGAGAATCTGGTCAAGATTCTGGAGGTAAATCTCACAATATTGTTGAGAATTCAGTAATTTGTCAATTACAGCTCAGATTTTCCTATTCTTGTGCTGGTCCACAGGGATTTCAGCTGTGAACCATGACTCCCTGTATTTGCCTGCCTTTTGGTCCAGTTTTGGTCCTGTGGTCTGACCTGTGTCCTTCACTTTTATGGATCCAAATGGAATTGTGGATTTTTCAGTCTGTTCAATTTTTTACTTGTTGCTAAGATGAAGTGGCAACTTCCAGCACCTTATATATAGAATCTAAAACCATAAGTCATTATGAACATTTTAAATTCATTTTGAGTACATTTCTAAAAAAAAAAAAAAAAAAAAAAATACTCTTTTCAAAGTATTTCTACCAAGTTATGTTACAAGCAATATAATTTAATTAAATTTACAACATTTTTATATATTTAAACAAATTCCCGTTTTACCACTGTTAATTTTGTTCCTAGCGGTAAGGATGCCTTTATCTTGGATTAATCTAATTAATATGTATAACAGCTTTGTTTCTTTTCTGTGAAGAATTGGTATTATGATAATCAAATGAACAGTGAAATGAATTGATCAGAATTCTAGTTAAATATATTTCATTTAGCATTTCAAAATTTGTAGTTGATTAGGTAATAGTGAATTTGTAAATGCAAGATGATTAAAATCATGCTGTTATCAGATGCTATGGGGACAAAATATAAGTAAGAGTAAACATTATCATTTAGTGTCCCACCCATAGATAATCTTTATATTTTCCTTAGGATTTTACTATTTTTTCTGCAGCAGGGCTGTTGCTGCTCTTTCTAATTGTTCCATTCACACCTCATTCTGCATTTTCCATGTTCACTATAACTGTCACTGAGAACATCACAGTTGTATGCAAACTGACATCGTTAGACCAAAGGCCAGGGCAACAGTATGCCCTTCAATGTGAAATTGTCATCTCTATAATGACAAACTGACTAAAAGGTCCATAGAGTCTTCAAAGCAGATTTTTTAAAAAATGTAAAGACAATCACAATAATACAAACCATTTCTGTCATTCACAAAATATTGCACATGTATAAATGATTATTAATATAATAATGATGACATAGTTAATAATAATGAGAAGAAAGAATAAGAAGCTCACCTCCTCAATGAACTGGCTACAAAGTGACAAAAAGGAGAAAATCAATTTAATGATAATTAAATTATAATAATTGGTCAAAAAGTAAAATAACCACTCCCAAAATTGTGTAAGTCTAGATGGTTTAGACAGAGCAAGCTCTTCAAACCAGATAATAATATTGGCTTTGAATTGTTACCCCATTTCACAGTTACTGGCCCAGGTTAAGAGAGTTAATTATTTATAATGCCTATTACACATATATTACAGTTTATGAAGCATTCAAAATTTTTCTAACATTGTATTCTTATTTTATATATTAAAAAGAAAAACATATATGTTACATTTTGGCTTAAGATTTATAGCTAGTGATAGACATGTACCCAGAAGTCAAGATTTCTAACTCTTAGCTCAATATCTATTATAGTACACTCCATAATTGTATGCCTAGTTCTTCTTATTCATTCCCATCCATCATGACCTATCCTTCACTAAACTCACCTCTTATAAGGGCAGCTGCTTAGAAAGGATCTGAGACTTGCAAAGCAATCTGGACTTACTGCCTCTCTTTCATCCTGCTTAAGAAATTTGGATACCATGCAATCAATGCTTGATGATGACATTTTTAAGTCTTTTTCTAAGCAGGAAAATTTATGTGAAATTGAATATCTTGAATAATTTTTTACACTAGTAAATTCTTTATGCCTGACAGCTAGAAATATGAAAAAAAGTATTTTCCTATTTTTAACAGATTCTAGGTAGATATAAATTTAAATTGGGATTCAGAGACAAACACATATTTATATATGTATAATTGTTTATCTAGTATAGAGTGTGCACATAAATTCAGCTAAAGGAAAGTATTAAATAATTAGACTCAAAGAACTTTTCAACTATTTCTCACACATTTTTCTTTAATCAGTTAATAAACTAGTAAATGTCATCACAGCAATTTCTTATTAATCAAAGACAAAAATGAGTAGAACAATTATATACACCTGTCTCTGATTTTCACACTAAGCTTATAAAAACCCAGTTTTGAAATTAGTAAAACCTTTCCAATAATTATTTTTAATGAATACAAACCTTTAGCATTAAAAATCTCATGTTTCTTTTAAAAAACCTTTTTAACTAACTACGATTTTCATAAAACTGCATGTTTTATGTAATTCCTAGTTCCATAGGCCCTCCAAACTACAATTTATTGACAGTTTTCCAAAGACACAAAAGAAATTCAAATTAAGTATATTAATGAGAGAGCTCTAAAGTAGAGTAGGTATAATACACTGACAGCAGATACCAACACTTTGTCTATAGGTACTATAATAAAAGCTGAGATAAGATAGAGGAAAAAACCCAAAGGAAGAGATTATAGTCATGTTATGAGTTTTAATAGACCAAAGCATAACTTATAAACAGAAATCACTTAAAAAAATAGCTTTAAGTTTAGCATTTAGTATGTGGTACTTTTACAACTATTTAATGTGTACTATGTTAAGAGAATGAAGCAAGAAACAGTAATATATAATTCATCAAAATATAAAAGAGAAATTAAGATTTTTTTTTCTGTAGCTTTAGTACCTTTACAAACTCATAAAAAGTGTTTACAAATGTCACGAGATTGGAGGTTGCTGAAATGAAAGATGAAATGTCATCTTTATACTTGAGAAGGAATAACTCAATATCATATTAAAAATGCTAGTTTCTCTGAGTCTTAAAAAAATTTCCAAACTTCCCAAAAGACTTTTTTTTTTTGAAATCACACAGTTACTCATCTTTGTATTTAAAGGACTAACTTCAAATACTATGTTATGACCGTAACTCTGATATGGAGGAACATAAGCTATAAGGAGGCAAACTCATCATTACATCTAAGATCTAATCACAAGAAACAGGTGCAAATATTTTTTTAGCATCCTTATTAGCTGTCTGTTGGGTCTTTCAACTTTGAAAGACCTGCTTCTCATTAAAATGCATCTCTGGTTATTCATTTGTTTACTGTTATACAAAAGCTTTCATTGAAAGTCATATTTTTGGGCAGCAAATAATTATCTAGAAATTTGAAATTTGTGTGTATGATTATATAATGGTATAGCCTGAATGTTCAAAAGAAATAACTTAAATTTTTAGAAGAAAACAGAAAATTTAGTAATGGTGCAACATGCAAAATATTTCTTTACCGAAAAAAACATTATAAGGTAATAGAAAATATAATGAAAAGTTATATGAAGAATAACCACAAAAATATAAAATACATAAAAATAAACTTTAAAAAGTAGTGTGAAATTCTTCCATAGGAAATATTACAAAATTTGACTGGAAATATAAGAGAAATCTAGATGAAATGTAATTATATAGTTATACATTTCTAGATGAGAAAGGCTCACTACTGTTTAAATGTTTATCTAACTGCTGAAGTCCCTGTGGTGTGTTTATGGATATAGATTGTCTCACCTGTACTTCTGGAAAAAGATCTTCCCCACTGGAGGTCAAAGCCTTAGAAGTACATTTAAGGGTAAAGAGAATAAATTTCCAGCTTCCAAATAAGACTCACTGCTACCAGAAGGTCTAGCTAATAGGGAAATTATACTCATTTAAAATTTCTTTTTGTGGGCTCACTGCTGACAAAAAACACTTTCACTCAAATTCCTAGTCATGTACATCTAATCATTATTAAGAAAATGGATAAGTTTGCATATGGTGACAAGCTCCAAGGGAGAAAGTACTTAAAACCCTGGTACCCTCTCTTTGGTTGTTTAATATAATTAAAACTCCTCAGGTTGATTAGGATAGTTCTAATTGAGGTCTATTGGCAAGAAGGTCATTGAGACCCTCTGAATATGAAAAGATGGACTCGGATCTACTGACCTAGACACAAAAGGGTGTTCAAGGTTTGTGGGAAAATGGTTAGCTCCAGGAATATGTCATACTGAAGGTGAAAGCCACGATGGATCAAGCTATCTGACATTGTCTTGTGTTCTTGAGTAAATATATCAGCATGTATTTGTGAATTAAAATAGCTGAAACCTTGGGAAACTGCTCAAAAGACAAAGTTTATAATATTTTAAAGCCAATTTGTCACCAATGATCGTATCTTATTGCTATCTGAGAAACTCTCTCTATTGAACTCTAAGATACCACAAATTCTATATTGAAATTTCTTTCTATATAATTAACTAATATATTTATTTAAAGGATGATTTTCAGGATATCACTTTATTTATTTTACTCACTAGCTTCTTCAGAAGTTTCTGTGGGAGAAATCGTGTCCAGAATTGGTGTCCATAATAGTTGTATTTTCTCTTGGCAATTGGCTAATCTTTATCTTGTGGAGCTTTGTACATTTCCTAAATCATCAACCTTCTCTTTCACACTTTAGCCCTTGGAAAAGTTATTGCTAAATTTGTAGTCACAAAGACAAGTGTTTTGAAGATTGGAATATGTAATCTTACTTTTCTTTTTCTACCTTTAAAATGTACTATTTGGTGCGGCTTAAATATACCTTTAAGTAACTTTAAATCCTTCAGTATTTCTGGTTAAATGTTATAGACCAGACAATGAAATTGATTACTACTCACTCTAATGGTCTATGAAAATGATGGTAGAGAAATAAAAATGATAGGTTTATTTTCTGCTTTTGCCATAATTTTAATGTAATTTTAAAAGACAGAGAGAACATAATTAACCATTTGGCACTCAGGACTGTGTTTTTTCCCAGCTCAGATATTAGTAAATACATATTTTCTACTTCACAAACTTATTTAAAGGTCTTGTTTTACCATCTTCATTTGAAAACATCCCTGTTCATGTAAAGCCCCACTGGTAATGATTTTTCTCTTAATGCTTAAAAATTACAAGAAATTATTTGAGTAACTATTTATAAAACCTTATTCCAAAAATACTGAGAAACCTCATATTTTCTCCATAATTAATTGCTTTAAAATTTGTAAAGTACATGTTGGTGAATAAGCATGCATATGACCCTTCAACACTAGAACCAAGTATTTCAAGAAGGAAGAATCAAATTCCACAGTCCTTCTAATTTCATTAGAACTTTAGCAGAAACTATATGTGCTCTGTCAGTACATTGAGGAAAGTGATGCAGATAGCTTTCTTATCTTACTCTATTTGAAATTTAATGTAAAATATTCTTTAACAACAGTAAGAAAATAAATATGCTAAGTGTTATGGGCGATGTGTTTCCTTCCAAATTCTGATGTTGAAGTCCTAACCCATATACCTCAGAATATGATAATATTGGAGAGAGGGTCTTTAAAGAGATAATTAAGGTAAAATGATGTGCTATAGGTGGGCCTAATGCTATATGACTGGTATCCTTAGTGGAAGAGAGAAATTAAGACACAAGTAGATACAGAGGAAAAACGTACAAAAACACAGGGAGAAGTTAGCTATCTACAAGCCAATGAGAGAGACTCAGAGAAGAAACCATTCTGTTGACACCTTGATGTTGAACTTCTAGCCTGTAGAACTGTGAGGAAATAAATTTATATTGCTTAAACTACCAGTTTGTGGAATGTTGTTATGGCTCCCTAAGCAAATTAATACACTAGACATTAAAGAAAACATGAATATGAATTACTAGAGAGATAGAAACTATAAAAATAATCAAAAGACACTGTCCAATAACTGGATTTATGTTTGTAATCACAAGAATTAATAGGAAATGAGATGGTGATGAATTTGAAATAAAACTGCAATTAATGGAGCTTTCTTTATTTAATATGTTTAAATTTTCAAATCTACAGGGATTTTCAGAGTACCAGTTGAATTACTTGATATACAGTATAATAAGGGTCTTCTTGGATAAGTAAATATTTTTATAATTATAGGGTTAGGCGAGATCTTGAGTTAACTTAGAGTTTTTTCTTTTATTTAAACTAAAGGGAATATATTTTCCATTACACTCATGTCAAAGTGGTTCTCTTTGCAACTTTTCGTGGGCATGATTGTCTTCCCAAAAGTAAACCTCCTAAATTTTCCTTGATTTTATAATTTATGATTTCTGTCAAACCATGTCAAATTGTCAACTTTGGGCCTCAAAACATTTGGAGGACGTATCATCTTCTATTTGGTTAGTTCTCTGAGTTTGAAACCTAAAGTGAATACAAAATAAAATGAAAAGCAATTGTCTTTTAAAATACGAATTCCTTTGTAGAATCAATATGCAGGTTGCAGAATGAGCGGTGAGTTTTTTAAAACATGGTTTTAGTTGCATGTCCTTGGGAAATATACCTAATCTATAATCCATATTTTTCAAAAATGCAAAATGGAGATGTTAATATTTATCTCATAGTCCCTTTGTGAAGATTCCACTAAATAATGCTTATAAAGTACTTACTATGATGATATTTACATTACTTGTTAGACTTACACCTTGTAAGTTTGTTTTGAGAATGTGATAATATGACAAGTGCCATCTAATACATAGTAGGCACTTGATATTTGAATTTATCCTTTCTCAGAAAAAAAGTCTTTGAATATCTTCTTGTAAATGTGATATCTCTGTATAAGAAAATTATAACTACCCTCTAGGATAGAAAGTTTTGTTTTTCTGGGCAACATAGTGTATATTTTGAGCATATATATTTTATGGATACCCTATGCATTGGAGTGCTATGCGTTGAATGAATTTTTGATGTTGCAGGAGTTGTGGCTGCAATAGCCTCACCTTATTCCAGTATCTGCACTAGCTTCCTTGGTTTTACTAAAATCTGGGACACAAAATGGTCCTGTGGAACACAATCTTTCTAGACCTAGATAAAAGTAGTGTTTGTCCAAGAGTTGTAAAGATTTTTAATTTTAAGGCAATAAGGAAAAATAGATGATGACTTCTTAATTGTAAATTATAGGCCAATATCATTAATCTGAAATTATTCTTCATGACATCCAAAAAAGAGTAATTAATTAGTCTCACTTTTAATCATTTTAATACTTGGCTCTTTTTTATAAACCTACCCATTTAATGACCTCATTAACTTTGAAATTTCAAAAAATGTCAAGTAGACTATCTGACTTAATTGGAAATGAAATAATAAATACTATATATTTAATAGTCAAACTACAATACAACTTACCTCAAGACATTCTGATACTTGCATCAAACAACTTCAACTAAGAGCACTGATTAAAAGTGAAGAGAAAATTATTTCCTAATATATAACTATCTTGTGAATTTTAAAAATATAATTTCATGAAATATATATAGTTTTATTAACATATTCTTTAATTAATGCCTTGATTTTTTAAGTATATGATGCATATCTTAAACTCAAAAGGAGAAATTCCAAGTTTTAATTAAGCAACAAAAATGATGAGAACCAAATTGTTAGGAGTGAGATAGTTCTTTAAATACCAAGGGAAATCAAGAGTAAAGAAATCCTATACTTAGAATATAGGAAATTCATAAAAATACATTTTAAATAATTAGATGAGTAAGAGAAGGGGCAATGAAAGCATCGAATTTGGTAATAAACCAGTCTATGTCCATGACCTACATCAGACCATAGGCTCATAAGTTCCCACACAGACTCCTAAATTCTATAAAACACAGAATGTAGTTCGTCTGAGCAAACCAACCATGTCTTCCCATTCACTCTTCATTTACATTAAATAATGCATAAAAGATGACATTCTGTGAAACCACATTCCCATAGATTCATATTTTTACTGGCTAGACAATATCATCTGTAAGGTTTCAGTTGCATGATATAATATTCAGATAGATTTTGAATTATAAAGTTACTTAAACCGAAATTAAACAGGACTTAAGAATCAGCTCAGAAAACAATTAGTACTATTTCTGTCCCTAAACACAGAGAAGAATTTTTTACTAAAAGCTATAAATAGAATGGAATAGTTTTAGAATATGTAGCCCTACAATGCACATTGAAGACTCTATTACTTGTAAATCCTCATGCTCTTCCTAAATGAGACCATTTTTTATTTCCACACAGTCTTATCAACAAATCAAGTGCTTTAGATCACCCTAGAAATGCCAATCCAGTATTCATTCCTATTAATCACACCTTGCCACTCCTCTGCATTCTTACTATGAACAGATGCTGGAGTCACCACTATATCTCTTTTCTCTTCACTTGACCATTTTCTAACACAAGACTGAGCAGTGAGTGTTCCCTCATAAGCAGTCCTCTTGTTTCATAAATAATTAACTAAAGTCCAGATCAGTTTTTTCACATTCATCTATCTAAGGCCAAGGCCAGGATTAAAACCCAGTTCAGTTAATAGTTTCATGTCCACATCAAGTCGCCTCACACAAGCAAGTAATCAGGCAATGCATTTTGAACAGAGCTCATTAATAGCCATTTTGTGTATTGTCTGAAGACCATCACACTATTATGAGGATTTCTTCCCAACAGCTATTCAGGATTTTATAATATTAAGAAATTTACTCTGTAATTAAAGTCATAAAAATCATGCATTTATGATTTTAACGGGTCATTAAAATATACGTAATTACCACTCTTTGGAAAATGCTGAGTCTTAGAGAGACTTTTCTGTGAGTCATGTATTTTTATAAAGCATTTAAAAAAATTTGCACTTGTCTGCCAATCTTTAGTGCATACTTCACTGCAAAAGCAGACGGCATTCTTTTTATGGTCAGATCCCTAAAAAAATTCCTTGCTTTATTCTTTTCACGGCATTTGTTCCTATCTGAAACTATCTTGTCTGTTTGTTACCCACTGCAAGAACAGAAACTCCATAAGGGCAGAAACATTGTTTAATTTTTTTTAAAGTAGTAACTGTTATAGATGAAGGAATGATTGCATGGCCACATGTAAAGAAAGTGGGACATGGCCATCTAATTTCCTAATAAATTTCTCATAAAACTTTGACCAGATGTTGAATCGTCTTCATAGGCAGAGTAGAGGAATGAATAGTGACTAGTGTTTGTGGGCCCTTCCCTGGAAGGGAAACCTCAGAAAACTAGTCATGACTTTGCTGCTTTAGCATATGAATTTGAAAAATCCATTTACAACTTTCCCTTAGCTTTAGAATGGAAAAGATTGGCACTTTTTTGAATTAATGACAAGAGTATTACATAGATGTCTGGTTCCCTTGCATTTCATTATATTATTCTCTTCTTCCTTCTCTTGGGATTCTCACCATAGCCAATTTTGATTTGGCTGCCACCATTTTGCATCTGGTCCCTACTGGTTGTCTAGGAAACACGTCGTGATTTCAAATTATCTCAGTAAAAAATTTAATTGGAAATATATAAGTTCTGTACCCTTGTACCTTGTCTTGCTTCCAAATTATAAGGAATTCCAAACCTTCATAGAAATTATTCTGAGGTTAGTTCTTTCTAGTTTGGAAGAAGAAAGAGATGTCTTTTTTATATACAGATAGACAAATTAAAATATGAGAAGCTTTTGTTTATAATGAATTCGTACTTCAAAACAAAACAAAACAAGAGAAACAAGTGTGCCCCCAATAGAGTTAGCATTCACTTTGATACTACAGGATTTATCTTTAGGTTGATCGTTATTAGATAGAATCAAAATTAATTTCCTGGCATTTGAAATGCCTCGAGTTGCCTCTCACTTTTCCTTACTCATTAAAGAAATTTCTCTGGAACTGAGAAAGAGAGAGACAAAAAGTTCTCAAAATGAACATTAATTTACACTAGCTTTTTTTATGATTAAATGTTTATATAACTGTGTTTCTGAATAGATGATAATCTTTGAGGCTAAGGACAACTTTTTTCCTTAATATTTCCCAAACTTCAACATCAGCGTTATTAATTTAAAAAATAAGAAAACCATATTTTTGTTAGAAAGATAGATATTAATGTTTTAAGAGGGGTTTAATGAACAATAGAAAATAAATCCCTCTAAAATCTAAAATTTTGGACAATAATTTTTGCTATCAAAAAGAGTATATGAGAGAGTAGTCCTTCTCAAGGGAACAAATCCTATTTTGTTTAAACATGATTTCTATTTTAGTCCATAGCAGGTGTTCAGGAGTTAAGTTCTGAAATTTAAATTTAACAAAATTCTTGAATTTAAAAATAAATTATAAGGAATTATGAAATGTATTTTAGGTTGGCAACTTTAGACTCCTTTAAAAATTTCCTTCAAAAATTTTTTTGGGAATATGTAAGATTATTTACAGCATCAACCATCTCTAGTAGATACTTTTTTAAAAATAAAAGTCAAATAAAAATATGAAGAAAGCTCTTATTCATGTATATATTCACTTCTAAGTGGAAACTATATATATTAAATCTTTCTGCAAGTCAGAATGAACAGAGAAGTTAGTGGAAAAAGAAAGCAAATGATATTTTAGAAAACTATTTTGAGAGTATTTCTTTCTGGTTTTAAAAAAACAGATTGGTAAAATTTAGGAAGAAATTCAGTTTTAAAAATATTTTTAGACTTCAAACACCCACACAGAGCACCCTTAGACAATTTAATTCTGATAGAATTAAAGTGTCCTATTATGGCTGGACCTAAAATTAAAGCATTCTGTTATATCTGTAGAAACAGTAAAATCAATACAGTGAATAATTTAATTTAAATGGTTATTTTACCATTTTATTTCGAACTAAGATGATAATACATCAATATGTATGTGATCATTACAATATATTATACTGTGTCTGCAGCAACAGTACTCATTTCAGTAGAGTATGATCATTTTTAAATATGAGGAGATTCTGTGATTCTGTACATAAAACTGTATCTCTGTATTTACTGTTATTCCTAATTAAACATTGAAATAGATTCTCTGTTTTGTTTTGTTTTTTCTGTCAATAACAATTTAGTCAATTCCTGTTTATATTGTAGCAGAACAAATTAATACATTTTAAAATGACTACGGCTTTTCAAAAACCAGCATAACAGAGAAGGAAAGATATAAGAAATGTGTTTATGATTCTTCTTAAAATATTAAAACAATTTAAAAGTATGACATTTTGCCTTTATTTGAATATTTTTCCTATATACATTAATACATTTCTCTGAGATAATTTATAGTTAGAATATTTAGAAAAAACATCTTAAAAGTTACAAAATGTTGACTCCACAGGTGTTAAATGCTATTTTTATATATGTGATCTCAGTCCAAGTTTGAAAGAAGAGAAGATGAATATCATATTTTAAAACTATTAATATTTTTAATTTTTACATTTTTCCAGCTTTATGTGGATATAATTGACATAAAACAACATGTAACATTAATATGTTTGTGTTGATTTGATACACATATATTATAATGTGATTACCATATTAGTGATTGCTAACACTTCTATTAGGTCACATAATTATCATTTCTCTTTTGTAATAAAAACAGTTAAGATCTACTGTATTAGCAACTTTCAAATATATAGTACAGTATTATAATCTATAATCACAATGCTATATATCGAATCCCCAAAACTTATTTACTCCTATTTGGAAATCTGTACTCTGACTAAGAAATTCCCCTTTTACCCACCCGCTAGCATCTGATAACCACCATTCTTTTTCTGTAATTTTAACTTTTTTAGATTCCACTTGTAAGTGATATTAAATAGGATTTGTCTTTCTCTATTAGACTTATTTTACTTAGCATAGTATCCTCGAGAACCATTCATTTGTCACAAATGGCATGATTTTGTTCTTTTTTATGGCTGAATAACATACCACCATATATGTGCTCCAAATCTTAATCTATTCATCCAGTGATGGACGCTCAAGTTTTTTCATGTCTTGGCTATTGTGCACAATGCTGCAATAAACATGAGCATGCAGATATCTCATTGATATCCTGTTTCATTTCCTTTGGATGTATACCCAGAAGTGGGATTTCTGGATCATATGGTATTTCTACTTTCAATTTTTTGAGAAACCTCCATATCAACCACTCCAATTTACATCCTTTGCAACACTTGTTATCTCTTTTTATTTTTTGATGATAGCCTATCCAACAGATATGAGGAGATATTTCATTGAGGTTTTGATTTGCATTTTCCTGATGATTAGTGATGTTAAATATATTTTTGTGACCTATTGGCCATGTATGTTTTCTTTGGAAAAATGTCTATCCAGTTCCTCTGTTCATTTTTAATCAAATTGCTTGTTTGTTTGTTTTTGTTTTGTTATTGAATTTTGTGAGTTCTTTATATACTTTGTATATTAACCCCATATCAGATACATGGTTTGCAAATAATTTCTCCTATTCTATAGGTTGCCTTTTAATTTTGTTGATTGTTTCTTTTGCCACACAGAATTTTTTTTTTTTCAGTTTGATGTAGTTCCACTTTTTTATTTTGGGCTTTGTTGCTTGTAATTTTGGTGTCATATTCGAAAAGTCATTGCCGAGACCTATGTCAAGAATTTTCCCTATGTTTTCTTCTAGGAGTGTTTCAGTTCATATATTTAAATTTTTAATCCATTCTGAGTTAATTTTTGTGGATGGTTTAAGATAGGAGTACAATATACATATATATTTTTTTGCATGTGGTTATCTAGTTTTACCAACATAATTTATTGAAGAGATCATCCTTTCCATATTGAATATTATTTGTTCCCTTGTCAAATATTAGTTGACTGTGTATGAAGGGATTTATTACTGGGCTCTTGATTCTGTCCCATTGGTCTACGTGTCTATTTTTAATGTCAGTATCATACTGTTTCGATAACTATAATTTTGTAGTATGATTTGATATCAAGAAGTGTGATGCCTACAGGTAGGTTCTTTCTTGCTATGCATTCTGACCGAGGCTTTCTCAGACCTTGAATAGATACATACATCTGTTTCAGACTTCTTACTCTCTCTCGGATCAGCATTCTTAAGCTTATTATGTCTTCTCTAGATCCTATGATGTATCAGGTTGGCTTCTGACATCTTCTCTTTTGTTTATCTGAAGGTGGCACTACAGCTCAAATTTGTGGTTTTTCCCTTGCTCGCAGACCCCACAAGCCTTCCATGCATGCTTCCTATCTACCAGAGCTCTCACTGCCACCCGACTGTGCAAAGGGAGTCAGCCACAGAATAGAGTGAGGTGTTTTTTGGTACGTTGTGTGCTGTGGGTCTTCTTGAGTCAATTGGGGGGAATCTGTGAGTGAGTTTTTCTCCTCAGTTTGTGTGCAGGATTACCAATGGAACCCAGAATGCAGTCACTGGAAACTGTGTCCTTTTAATGCCTTCTCGGAGTCTTATATGCCACTCTACTGGTCTGTTCTCTGCCCTGCCGCGTCCTCTGTCTACCCTACTGCGTGACAAGGTCCGGAGATGGGGACAGAGGCTTTAAGGAATGCATCGTCAAGAACGAGGACGTGGCATGTGTTTAGGGATAATTGGTTTCTTAGGAACGATCCTATTAATAGGGGGAATTTGGGTAGCACAAATTCTAGTAAGTGTAAATGCTATACAAATGGATTTCCTCAAAATTGGCTCTGAGGAAAACATAGTAAATTCCCTGCGTATGGAATCAGCTCTAGTCACCCTGACGTATCCAGAATGCGTAAACCCTTTATTTGAACAATTATTAAGAGAAATTCCTTTTAACGCGCCTCTTAAAGATGTTATGAATAAATTATAACGAGCTGAATTACTAGAACCAGTTTATACTCCTGTTTCCACGCAGTTAGTAGAAAAATTAGTAAAGGATAAGAAATTTACTCATAAGCCTGTGCCTACTATGGAAGGGCCTCCTTTTGTGGCCTAGTGGATAAATAGAAAACTCTGGTATCCACCTAGGGGGGCTAATAATATGAAAAGATTACCTGATCTTCCTTTGCCTTATACAGGAGCTTATAATAAAGATAGTATACATATAGTGAATAAAGATGGAATTCATGTGCCTTATAGTAGTTTAAGTTTCATAGAAAGGCTGGCTAGGTCAGGACCTCCTTGGTGCTTAAAAAACAAAGGAACAGAAACTTAGTTTATGAAAGCAGCTTTGTAAAACTGATTTTTATAAATATTTTCCTCATTACTGCACCAAGGAAACTTTTGAACAGCTATGAGAAAGGTTCAGCTTGAACTTTAGATATAGCATAAATCAAATAGCATTTAAAAGATTTCTTCAGGCAGAAAGAAGAACAATGTCTGCCCACAAGCCAATGCTTGCTGTTATGAATACATCTATCTATCACCTTTACTTAAATCAAACTGTATCTTACGTAATAGATATAAGAATTAAAAGTTTAGATTGTTCCATCAGGTAGTTCTGTTCTAATGATTGAGAGAAAAATGTACTAGTTAATCATGAATATTAATAATAATATACTCTATAAGATTTTCTGCTTCGCCTAACTACAGAAATTTAACTCCCTGCTACCTTAATTACAAAGTATAATCAAATGCCAAAATAAAAAGTATAAAAGTTGTACTCAAATCACAATAAAACAGAACAGTGTCACACTGCCTCTGAGTTGTGTAGTCGACTGTCTCCCGCGCCGACGCCTTGCCCACCTTCGGGGCCCTCTGGATCCTGTCGTGGCTGGACCGCAGCACTGCCCTCAGTTGTAGAGCTCCCGCCTCAATGCTATGGATGCTGTGAGAAAGAAGAGAGTCTCATCAGTAGGTCCTGGAAAGCTAGGGAAGCTAGATATTTACTCACTCACTGGCTCTCTCTTTCTTCAGTGGGAGAAACTACCAGGCTGTCTAGTTTAACCCTATGCTGTGCCATCTCGAGGGTAGGATGATGTTGGTAAAGTCAAGCTGTTCTTCTTAGCTACTCCAGTTCATCCAAACCTTTTTGTTTGTTGTTTTCTTTTCTAATGGAGTGCTAGGACTTTTCTGGAAACCCGAGCTTCCACAAAGGCTCTTTTGTCCAGAACACCCAAGCCAGTGCTCTGCAGGCACTCTTAGACCATAGCCAAGAGGGGCTAGAACTGGTTCACAATCTCCTATAGCTTCTACAACTATCACTGAAGTCTGTCTGCCTATTACTCAATAAACAAGTGGGTGACTTCTCCCAGGTCCCTTGGCATGTGGTTCTGGATCCCATAACTCCTGCAAAGACACTTTTGTTTGTGGATGGATGCTGAATTTTTGTTGTTGAAATGGGGGACAAAAATAAGGGAAAGTTTTTATTGTATGATGCTGATTCACTCCCAAATTAATATTTATTTTGCTCTAAAATTTTCATATAATTTATTCTCTTTTTTCAGATGAAAAAATTATGATTTAGTTAGGCAACCTCAACTAGAAAGTAGACAAGCGTGGATTTAACCCACATCACCATAATGTATACAGCTAAATGTGAAAAATATAAAGTTTAAGTTCATGAAAATATTTTCTCAAATTTGATTCATAGACCACCTTTGATGTCAAAAGCCAGACCCTTAAAATATAGTTATATATAAAATTATGAGTACTGAAGAAGATAGATGTAGAATTCTAAATCTTTCCTTTAGAGGTTTCTTTTGAACTATTTATGTTAGAGTGTCTTATTAGAAATGAAGAACATATATCACATAGGTGCTATGGACACAAATATTCTAAATTACCATCATCATCTTATCAATATATTATTATATTTATTTTAACTATTTTTATTAAAACCTACTATGTTTAAGCATAGAGCTAAGTGCTTTACTTGTGTTGTATAATCTTAGCAACAAAGCTATGAAGTTATAATTATTAATAACTTGATTGTACAAAATGGGGAAACTAAGTCATAGAAAAGTGAGTCCAATTATTCAAATTTTGTAGCTAATATTCTAATAACTGGTAAAATCAGAGTAACATCAAAGGGAGATTATGCTCCAGAGTCTAACCCTTAAAAATGGTCAATAATGAATGGTTTAAATATTAGATCAATACCACTTGTTAGCAAGAGAGTAGTAAAATTGGGGACAAAAGTAATGAATAGGGATTAATTTATAACTAGGGAATAAAAATGTGTTTGACTTTCTTAAAAACATGTTTGGCTATCTTAAACTTTGTAAAAATATTAATCTCAAATGTTTTGGCCTTCTATTTCTCCATGAATAATGACAAGAAAACATGAAATATAGCATTCACTTAACTAATAATCAAATGCATTAAAATGAAAAGAGCCTTTTCTTTACTATTTAATTGACAAACTGATTAAACCACTTATTGGAATAAAATTTACTACTTTTTTGTAGAGCAATCTGATAATATCCATCAAACTAATGAGTTATCACTTCTTACCTTTTGGAATGGCTGTTATTGAAAAGACAACAAGTGTTGGCGAGGATGTTTGAATGTCGTGGTGGAAATGTAAAATGGTGCAGTCACTATGGAAAACAGTAGAGTGGTTCCTTAAAAAGATTAAAAATAGAACTATAATACGAGATACAGGAACCTGTATGTTCATTACAGCATTATTTACTACACCCAAGGTATGGAAGCAACTCAGGTATTTATTGATAGTTTTATATATATGTATATATATATATATATAAAACTATCAATAAATAGACTCAAATACACATACAGTGTGTATATTACTCTACTATTAAGATAATAATAATAATAAAATCTTACCATTTGTGACAACATGTATTGACCTAGAAAGTATTATGCTAAGTGAAATAAGTCAGAGAAAGATAACTACTGTATGATTTCATTTACATGAGGAATCTAGAAAACAAAACAAAAAAGAAACAAATTCATGAATACAGGAAACAAACTAGCAGTTACCAGAAGAGTTGGGAGGCAGTCATAATAGGTGAAGGAGATTAAGGGGAACAAATTTCCACTTATACAATAAATAAGTCAGGGGTGTAATGTACAGCATATGGAACATAGTCAATAACATTATAAAATTTATAATAACTTTGTATGGTGGCAGATGGTAACTAGAGTTACTGTGGGAATTATTTCATAAAATATATAAAAATCAAATCACTGTGATGTATACCTAAAATTAATGGAATATTATATGTCAACTATGTGTCAGTTTAAAAAAAAAACAAGCAAACCTTTTATCTAGAAAGTCTAATACTAGTTAATAAGACCAAATGGATTTGAAAACAAATAGAAAAATGTCTGCATGCAAGATCACCATTATGGTACTGATATAATAAAATATAAGAAAAAAACTACTTTTTTATTGTATAGTAGCTTGGTAATATAAATAATGTTTTATCTATTTATAATAGATTTTAGCTATTATGCTATATTATATGTTTTATATGTATGTGTGTCTATATGTCACAATTTACATATTTAAGATGCTTAATTAAATATATTAAATTTAATTTTTATGTTTAAACTAAAGTGAATAACTATTAATTAATCAATAAATAAACTTATTAAATTTAACCTAATATGTTTAAACATTAAATATATTTAATAAGTATGTTTAAATTTAAGATATGCTTATTAAATTAATTGCTTATATAATACACATTAAAGTATATAGTTACATATATTCTTATGTATATAAATTCTAGTTATAAAAAATTTATTCAAAGTTTGATGATAATTATTTCATTTGATGTAATTAGAAAAAATTTGCCTTCTATAGCGTTTGTGTTGTTCAATTTTTTACAGTGCATTTGTAGCTCTTTGTGAAGAGAAAATACAAATAAATTAAATAAACAATGTATTTAAAAAATATTTTGATATTTTTTGTATACATTTATTTTTTACTCTACGTTTTGATATTGATATTGTAAATCTGCGAGAACATGAAATAACAGAAATTCTCATAGAACGATAATGGAATTCTGTCTTCAGATTTTTTTCAGATTTAAATGTATCATTAGGAAACCTATCATTAGCAATATATATTTTTTTAATTTGTCTAATTGAATTCATAATTTAAAGCCTGAAACATGTTCAGAGTTGTAGATTGTTTCACATACATAAGGATTGTGTCTATAAGTATTCTGAATTATCAGCATTTTATTTTAATAAATACTAATCCATTAATTCTCTGTTTTACCTTATTAGAGAGTTGTAAAGAAAAGTTGGAAAGCATTTTTATCCATATTCTTAAGTGTTAGGTCATCTTGTACTTTGTAAATGAGATATGATTTGTACCTTTATCTTTCATGTGGACATGATGTTAGTCATACAATTCTCTAATGTTAACAATTGTCTTACTGATTTCTTGCTGTTATAAATTTGGCGTTATTTTCCCTTTTTTGCAAAATCCTGTTATCCTTTACTTTCACAAGTAGTTTGGCTTTTTGTTTGACAAAATCAGTAATAACGTTTTTTGAGTATCCAATTTGTTTCAAGTACATAGGTTATGGGTGCTACCTAAGGATGCTGTGTGGACAACATTAACACAGCAAAGAACAAACTATGGGGGATCCTGGATTTCAGTTCTGTCCTTATCATTCTCTAGCTACCTAACCTTAAATACATCTTTTCACATGTAATATGCTGTTTCTTCATCCATTAAGGAAGTTGAACCAGAATTCTTCCACCTCTCTGATTTCTAAAGAAGTGAGACAAAACGAAAAGAAAGAATTTCAGATATGATTTCTGGCTTAGTCTCTTCAATAGTGGGTTGCTGTTTAAAACATTTATCAGATTGCAGTCAAAAATATAGCACTGTTTTATTCTTATGTCCAGTGAATATTTGAATACCTGAAAATGACCTAGTGTGGAAATGGTCTCCATCCTACATATTTAAGGAGCTAACTAGGTCAGCATATTGAAACTTTAGTATACAAAGAAAATAGTGTATTCTCTGTTTGAATCTCCTTTTTAATTGCTTTTATCCCCACATGCTGTGGCTGAATAAACTATTTATTTTTATTGTCTCTCTAACTTTACTTAAAATATTTTACTATTACTTTTTTCTAAAACCCAGACAACATAAAAGTCTGTCTTGCAGGTCTCATTGGGACATTAGGCTAGTGTTTGGAAAAAAGAAATGGTTTTATATGGCTAGAGTTATTTATATAAATACTCTTAGCATTTTTTCTTATCTCATATAAAAGACCTTTGTCTTGACTGTATGTGTATGATTTTAATTATTTTGTGTTTATGGGACTAACTATTGAAAGTAGTGTGCACAAAGAACACTTTTTGTTTCCTTATTTTTAGTTATAATTTTAAATAAACTAGATATCAATTTTAAGAAATAATAATTATAAAACAAGCCTTTATATTTTCAGAAATATTTGCTATTCCATTGAGAGAGGCTTAAGGTATTGAGATATCTCCCTTGTCTATGTGATTGGCTTTAAAAAAATAATCAAGGAATAGAGCGATATCAGCATCGATTCATCCTAATAAACTACAGAATTATATCTGTAGTGTATTGTACCTACAACATTCTAAGGCAACAGTGGAATGATAAAAGGAGCACTGAACTCATACAAGATACTTGATAGATTGTGTGTTGGAATTAAAACAGCACTTGAATTTTTGTTCTGTGCTTTTAGGAAGATATTTCACCTCTCATCTGTAAATGGGAGGCAATAATATAAAAATTCTCATCTGTAATAAGGAGGTAATATGATAAAAGTTCTTCAAAGAGTTTTTGTAAGGATAAAACTAAATGTGATAATATCTACACACGGCAAATAATTGTCTAGATTTCCACTGACATTCGAAAATTGGTACCTATACTTAGATGATGTAGGAAGGGGAGGAGGAAGAGAAATTAAAACTGAGATAAAGAAATAGCTTTGGAACTCAATAGCAAAGTCATCATGGACAAAGTGCTTGAATTCTCTATACCTTAATTTTTATACCTGTAACATAAAGATGAAGATGACTATATCTAACCATATTAGTTTTCTGTTACTGCATATCCAATTAGCACAAAGTTAGTCGATTAATCATTAAGCTATTTAATGATACTCATTTATTATTTTATAATTCTTTAGGTCAGAAGTCCACACATGAATAGACAGAGTCCTCACCTCAGGAGTTCCCCAGGCTGCAATAAGTGTATCTATTGGTCTGCATTCTCATCTGAAGGCACCTGGGCAAACATCTGCTTCCAAGCTTATTCAGGTTGTTGGAAGAAATCATTTCCTTGTGGTTATGCGACTGGGGGCCCTGAGTTCTTATTGGATATGTGGTGGAAGCTACTCTCAACTCCCAAAAGCCACCCACAGTCTTTTGCCATCTGGACCTTGCCTTCTCCTTTGATCCTCTCACAACATTACTTCAAGGAAAGCAGCAAAATCTCTCACTCCAGTCTTCAGAGATAGAATCTGTATAACATAATGTAATCATGTGTGTGACATCCCATATATGCCTTACAATGGAACCTAACTAAGAGAGTGACATCCATCACCTTTGTCCTATTCTATTGGCTAATAGCGAGTTCTAAATTCCTCCTGTACTGAAGGATAAGAGATTTTACAAGGACTTGTCTCACTGGTTGTTACCTTAAATTATGTCTGCCACATTCATTGTACTATAGGTTTGGGGGACTATCAAATGGTTAAAATATACATTTATGTATTAATTATCAACAGTCTTTCTAAACTTCAAAGTATTATGAAAATCTAAGAAGTCATTAGCTTTTGATAAAATATTCCAAGCTGGATTTATCTTAACAATACTGAACCCAAAGCCTTAAATAATCTTTGATCATCCAACAACTCTTTTGATATACGTAGGGATAAATTAATAGATAGATGATAGATAGATAAATGATAGGACAAAGGTGATGGATGTCACTCCCTTAGTTAGGTTCCATTGTAAGGCATATATGGGATGATAGATGATAGATGATAGATAAATTCTATGAATAATGCAGCAAAGTATATCCATAAATTTTTGAAAATATCACCATGTATGTTATGTGATTAACATTCTAAGAGGGTGCGAAGAAGAGGATGCTGAATGTAGTCAAATTTTGCACTTTTAACATCTCACACAATTTAGTTAATTGAATTATTATGTAGTCATATTTCATTTTGAGTGAATATGAAATATTAGTTTTTTTGAAAGATTTAAACTGAGTTTTATTAACACAGAGGGAATAATATTAAAAATAAAAACATGGAACATAGGTGCATTATACTAACCTTTGAAGGACGATGATTTTTGCATTAGCTACTATACATATATATCTTTTGATTCTGATGACATAAAATTTAAAAAACAGATTTCTCCATTTGACAATGGTTTGATACCATTTATTTATTTCTCTAATAAATATATTTCTAAATCTAATTAAAAGATTGGCTAAAACTTGGCTTTTCCCTCATATAATGTCCAAAGCTTATGAAAGAATTTCCAGAAGCTTTTTAAAATTTAATGTTGTATTATAATAAATATTAATAATGGTTGGTATAGGCACTTTATACCAACCATTATTATAAATGCTAGAAATCCTCCACTCAGCTATTACGATTTAAATACTAATTAGAAACAATAACCAAAAATATTTTGTTATCCTGAATTCATCAGAGCAACCTTTGTGATCTCCATTATTAAAGGAGAGTATAAACAGAATGATCCCTCTGGGAGACATTATCTGGACAAATCTCTCCTTTATAAAGGATGTCACATGTAGGAGTCTTTTCGATTATTTTCTGTGGTACACACATGAGTCTTTTAAATTAAATTATTTTGTGTGGTATGAAAGTTTCTGTTTTATTACTCAAAAATTTCTGTTGATATATTACATTTTCATAAAGAGGGAACAGAAGGTGAAAATTTTAAGCTCCTTTAAAAAAGAAATCCTATTAGAATATTTAATAAAGTTATATTGTAATAGCATTTAACACTTATTAAGTTCTTTAATGTACTTTCCATATATTAACTTTTTTTTCTCTCCAACAATCCTCAGAGGTATATACAGACAAGGAAACTAAGCTGCAGGAATTTGAATAATTTGTCCAAAGTGACAAAGATATTTAATGGAAGAATCAGGATTTGAGCCCAAGAAGTTTGACTTGAAAGTACTGTGTTTATCAAATCTGCTCAACTGCCTTCACTTCTCATATTTTTGCTTCTACTATGAATTCATAATCTACTTATCAAATTTAATATTAATGTGATAGCATTATATTGGCAGAATCTCAGAGAAATAAGATTCCTCTCAATTGATTCTAAGTAGATGTGGGTTTATTTTATTTGACAGTTGAAATTTTAAAAGGAGGAAAAAAGATATTTCAAGGTGCTTTCAAATCTACATAAGGGGTTAATAGGCTAAACATTTTTGAAAATTGCTAATGTATAACTAACTGACCAGAAAAAGAACAAATTTCTGCACTAATAAACTAGGATTACAATAAGATTCAGGAAATTTAAGAATAAATGAGAAAATTTATTTATATTTCTTTACTTTCCAAAATGTATCTGTTATTTTTAGTGAAGAAGACTAGAAAATGTACTTTACTGTGTGTGTATGTGCATGTGCGCGTGTGTATGTGCACGCACATACATGTGCGCGTGTGTTTTCACCACACAGTTTAATAATATCAGTGCATAGTTAGACAATATGGCAGATTCTTGTTCTGTGTCTGTTAGCTGTTTGAGGGTAATGCTACATTAAATAAACTAGTCTAAATAATGAATCAAATAAATTTTTTAAATAAATCAAGCAAGTAAACAAATCACTTTTTTGATATGGCATCTTCATTTGGGTGAATTTGTTATCGAATTCATGTAACAGTACAGTTGGCTAATTATCAGATCCTCACATATTTTAGTGGTTAAGCCAAAAACAAGAGATTGCAGAAAGCGTGAAGAGGTTTTTACCTACAGAAATAAAAATCTCTGTTGCTCATGATACTCTGCTAAGCACTATATCACTGTTTGCTTTTTTAAATTACATTTTTCTTAATTTGAGCTATTCGCACTTATTTTTCTCCAAAGCTGAACTTTCAAAATAAATAGTGGAGTAATGAAAGAGAATATAAAAATACCTACTTTTATATTGTTATTTTATCTAAATAAGAAAAAATAATGATAATGTATGCAATAAAACTAACTGAATTCATGCATAGATAATCACACATCAAAACACATAAAGAACAAGGGAACAAGAAAAGTTCCAAGTCTGGGCAGTGGTGCCTTTACCTCCCTTTGCTTCCAGCATATTGCTGTTTACTTTGGCCAGTTAAGTAAACTCATATGTTTAGTTATCTAGATTTTAACTATACTAATCATAAGAAAATAGAGTTTAAAAATATTCTGAATAGAGAAATAGTAAATCTGAAATAGCATTAATAAAGCAAGCTCACTAATTAAACAAGAAGGTGGCAAGTCAATACTTTGGACTCCTACTCCTGAATGAGCATTTTGGCAGCATATTGCATCCTATACAATGGTAGTGCATTAGAAATTACATTTTTGACATATGAATTTACATTCCCATTAATAATGAGTCTTTTCCAAAGTGGATATTAAATACTGTATTTATTAATTTTCTGAAGATATTTTTAGCTATGAAAAAGACCATTAAGCATTAATATAAACTGGAGTAAGAATCTAATTTTAGAAGAGTTCTTTCACTAAAACAATTAAATACATTATTAAAAATAAATTTAAAATGCTTCTTACAGTTCAAAAACAAAATATCTATACTAAGTTGCTTAATTTACCTTTTAGAATTTTTACCCTTATGTATGTTCTACAAAGATCACAACACATTATAATAGTATGTACAAAATTTGTAAGAATATATAAATAAATATAATTTTGTTTGCTAATTTGATTTGGAGTCTTTTTTTTTTTCCTGAGAGATGATTTATATGATCTAAATATTTGGAAAACTTTCTTCTGAATAATCTATAAGCAATTATCTTATTTCTATGAGTGGCACATATAAAAACAGCCAAATTATATACAACTATATAATGTAAAATATAAATTATTTATTAAACTCACAAATCCCTTAAAAACTTTTAATCTTTTAATGTATTCTGAACTTTGCTTTGTCATTAAGTATTGTCTGTTTTCCTTTTGTGTACATTCTGATTATTTTTAGTTTTTTTATATATATTTTTTCAATTATAGTTGATATACAATATTAAGTTAGTTTCAAGTGTACAACACAGTGATTAGACATTTATAGAATTCATGAAGTGATCACCCCAACAAATCCAGTATCAATCTGACCCCATACATAGTTATTACAATACTACCGACTATATTCCTCATACTATACTTTACATCTCCATGACTATTTTGTAGCTACCAATTTGTACTTCTTAATACCCTTCCCTCTTCACCTATCAAAAAGTTCTCTGTATCTATGAGCTTATTTCTATTGTTTGTTTATCCTGTTCTCTAGATTCCACATGTAAATGAAATCACATGCCATTTGTCTTTCTCCGACCTACTCTATTTGGCATGATAACTTCTAGGTTCACCCATGTTGATGTAGATGCAAGATTTCATTTTTTTTTTTTGTGGTTGAGTAATATTCCGTTGTATATATGTACAGTATCGTCTTTATCCATTCTCCACTGATGGACACCCACGTTGCCTGCATACATTGGCTATTGTAAATAATGCTGCAATGAACATATGGATACACGTGGCCCTTTGAAGTAGTGTCTTCGGTTTCTTTTGATAAATACACAGAAGTAGGATTACCGGGTCCTTCTTGTTTCTTGTTATAGCCTTTGTTTTAAAGACTATTTTGTCTAGTATTAGTATTGTACCCCAACTTTTGTTTGTTTGTTTGTTTCCATTTCATGAAATATCTTTTCCATCCCTTTACAATGAGTCTGTGTGTGTTTTCTGATCTGAAATGAGTCCCTTGTCAGCAGCATATGGAAGAGTTTTGTTTTTTTAAATCTATTTAGCCACTTTATGTCTTTTGATGGGAGAATTTAATCCATTTACATTTAAAGTAATTGTTGATAGATACGCAGTTATTAGCATTTTATTATTCTTACTTGATTTTTTTCTTCTTCTTCTTAAAGAAGTTCCTTTAATATTTCTTGTAATATTGGTTTAGTGGTGATAAACTCCTTTAGCTTTTTCTTGTCTGGGAAGCTCTTTATCTGTTCTTCAATTCTAAATTATAGCTTTCCTGGGTAGAGTAATCTTGGTTGCAGTTCCTTGCTTTTCATCTCTTTGAATATTTATGGCCAATCCCTTCTGGCCTTAAAAGTTTCTGTTGAGAAATCAGCTTACGGTCTTATCAGAGTTCCCTTGTAGGTAACAAATTGCTTTTCTCTTGCTGCTTTTAAGATTCTCTCTTTGTACTTAACCTTTGGCATTTAATTATGAGGTAACTTGGTGTGGGCTTCTTTGAGTTCCTCTTATTTGGGCCTCTCTGTGTTTCCTGGGCTTTTATGTCTGTTTCTTTCTACAGGTTAGGGAAGTTTTCCATCATTATTTCTTCAAATAGGTTTTTAATTCCTTGCTCTTTCTTTTCTCCTTTTGATACTTCTATAATGTAAATGTCAGTACACTTGATAATATCCCAAAGGTCCCTTAAACGATCTTCATTTTTTTTCTGTTCTAATTGGGTGTTTCCTGCTACCTTATCTTCCAAATCACTGATTTGACTCTCTGCTTCATCCAATCTACTGTTGATTTCTTCTAATGTGTTCTTTATTTTAGTTGTTGCATTTCTCATTTCTGACTGTTTTTTTTTTCATGTTTTCTTTCTCCATTTTTATGTTTTCTATTTCTTTGCTGAAGTTCTCACTGAGATCATTGAGTGTACTTATAATCAGTATTTTGAACTCTGCATATGGTAGATTGCCTATTTACACTTTGCATATTTCTTTTTCTGGTGCTTTGTTCTGTTCTTTCATTTGGGACGTTTCTTTGTCTCCCCATTTTTGCTGCCCCCTTGTGTTTGTTCCTGTGTATTAGGTAGAGCTGTTATGTCTCCAGGTCTTAGTAGATTGGCTTTTTGTATTAAGGGGTCCTATGGGGCCCAGTGGTGAAGTCTTCCTGTTCATTTGAGCTGAGTACTTCAGGTGTGTGTCTCTTGTGTGGGTTGTGTGTGTCCTTCTGTCATGGTTGAGTTTTGGTTAATATTTGCATGTCAATAAGAGGGATTGACCCTTGGGCTGATTGATTGTCATGACTGTCCCTGACTTGAACCTTTGAGAGATTTTAGGAAAGTCTACAGAGTGAGCCAAGACAGGCTATTTGTATGGGAAGCCACTGGAAGTGCTGGGGTGCGCCCGAAAGTTGGGTAGGAATCAGCAAGGCAGGGTGACCAGTGTTAGTCAGATTGATGGAACTCAGATATGGCCTCTACCTGTGTCTGCATGCCCAGAGGGGGCAGAGCTCAACAAAGAAAAAACGGATTCTGCCAGCCCTTCTATCTCCCTTGACATTAAATTTTAGAATTTCTTTGAGATTTTCGTTGTACCTTCTCGCCTTCTCATAGTCTCTGCTCTACTCTCCTTAGATTGTCTATCTTATACACAGTAGTTCATTTCTTTCTAACAAAAATAAGAAATTGTATCTCTAGCACTAATCTTTTTCTGAAGTCACATTCTATATATCCAACTGCTTTCCTTATATATCTTTTTTAATTTCTCATAGACTTAAGAAATCCTGTTTACAAAGGCAAACTTATGACCTCCAACCAGTTCTCTCTGGCAACTCTCCAGAAAACCCTGTTCATAAACCATAAACTTAAGAATCACCCTGGACACTTCTGCTTCCTCACTTGCATGTGAATTTTTCTTACTTGATATATCTAGAAATCTATTCATTAGCCTAAGGTTAATTCTTCTTTGGCCTCTATAAAAAGGTCATGTCTATCTTTTTATGTTATGGGCATACATAAATATTCTTCATGAGATTTACCACAGTTGCAATTGTACATTTGTATAATCATTTCATTAGTGCTTATCTTTGCCTATCTTTGTGCCTATCTTTGGTTATTTTCTCAAGAAAAAATTTTTCAAAAGTGAAGTTGCAGAGTCAAGGGAGCACATATATTATAACTCTGATAAATGCTTTCAAATCAATCTCAGAAAGAAATATCAATTTATATTCCAGTAGCAGCATATGACTTATCTTTTTCATTGCAATAGAAATTTTATATTATTCCTCATTATATTAAAATGATGAGGATTATAAATGCCAATAGAAAAGTTGTTCTGGATAAGTGATATACCTGCCGCCATTGGTGACAAAATGTCATCTCCATGAGAAGGAGGGCTTTTGTAATATTAATTAATAATGTTTTCACAAATATGTCTTCTTCAGGGAAAAATAATTCATTTCCATCATTTATCTTGATGAGTAACTGGTGTGATTTAATATGGTAATGGTTGAGAATCACTAGACTGTATTATACTTTGGTTTAAAATAATTACTATCATCTAAAGGCACTTTTATGAAAAATAAAGTATACTTGAACTGATCATCAACATATTTAAATTATAAAGCATCTCTCATACTAGTTACTGTAAACACAAATGTATGATTCAGAATCAAAATCTAAGCTTTCTAATAGATAATTTTAATAACACTATCATGCCATTTCATTATTCTTGCCATTTTATATACACCTAAATTAACATGAAAATAAATGGCCAACAACTTTCATTGCAGCTGAAGAAAACAAGATAAATTATCTATCACTCCATAGCTCCAGAGGAATGTCTTAAAAAGGTTTTCATGATTCTTTTTACCCTAAAAGATGTAAAAATTAGAAAGATATTGATTTATAAAATTATATGCATCAATTCTTGTAAGATTGGTTACTGAGTACAGAAGAAACATTTGAATCTCTATCCCAGACTGTTTTTATTCTGTTGATTAATATATATATTTCAAATGATATTTATATTCAGGAGGAAGAGGCTTATCAACTGTCACTCTTATTTCTCAATAGGTTGGTGATTTTAGTTAAATTACTTTCCAGCTAATTCACTCTAAAGTCATTGAACATGTTGATTTGCTTCTATTTGATGGAATAGGCTTCTGTTTTTCTCATGCTGATTATAATAAAAAAAAAATCTATAAATATTAAGGACATAAGGCACTCACATGGTATTTGGCATAATGGAAGGTGTCAAATTGTCTCTGGTGATAATGACAGGTTTTGTACAATTTGCCATTTTAATGAAATGATAAAATCTATATGTTTTCTTGGGTATGAAAAAGCAGAGGGGAAAAAAAGTGTTCCAAATGTAAAAAACAATAAAAGAAATAATTATTTTATGAAACAGTATATAAAATTTCTTACCGATGATGGATTTATAGTAAACTAATTTGTGGAATAAATGAAGTGTAGAGATTGAAATGTGCTTGAAGTATTAAAACTTGCTTTGCCTATTGTGATTACTGATAGTTTTAGGTGCTTATAGAGGATTGAAAATGCCTTTTATATGAAAGCACTGTGATTGTGATGTTTCATCATATTTTGGAAGCTTCATCTATTCATTTGACATTTTTATTTGTTATGCAGTAATAACTCTCTTAATGAAGAAATGCCTTGAAACAAACATACTTTTCAGAAATTTCCCATTTAGAGAAAGAATAAAACTGGATCTGAGAAGTCACATTATAGAGTTTTATAAAGAGAAGGCAACAGTTTTTAAAATAACAATGGAAATGTCAACAAATACACTAGAATTAATATGTTTCTGGAGTTTTTACTTATCTACAGAGAAAATCCTATTTGGGGGTCATATTAGAGATATTTAGGGAATAATACAAATTAGGCTCTGCTAAGAAAGAAAGTTCTGATAAAAGAACTATAAAATAGACATGGATTCCAGATCCTACCATGAAAGACGTGGTTATTAAATGATACAGAATCTTGCACAATCAAAATTTCCTGAGATTTTATATTATGCAGCTCCTGCTACACAACTTTTCCCCCACTTCCTTTGAAGATCTGCGGGCTATTTGTGAAGATTGCATTTTAGATTGCTTGACCAGCTCCACCTTTCCTTGAGTTACCTGCACTGTCCAATATGATAGCCACTAGCCAATATTGTAGCATATGTAGTCTTGAATACTTAAAAAGTAACTAGTCTGAGTTGAAATGTAACAGATATATAAAATATATACTGGATTTCAAAAGCTTAGTATAATATAAGCATGCATAGCTTCTCATTAATAATTTTTATGTTCATTATTTATTTAAATAATAATGTTTTAGGTATATTTAATTAAATAAAACACATTATTAAAATTACTTTTGCCTCTTTTTTTTAGTGTGGCTACTAGAATATGTAAAATTAACTATTAGGCTCACACTAAGCTTCTACTGGACAAGTACCAAAGTAGAGAATGAGCACTGCAGAGTTTTCTCTGCTAACTTAGTTCTTCCTAGTTGATGTGTGAAATTCCATTAGGCTTGGAATAGTGACAAAGGAGAAATACAGTTATAATATAGAAGGTGTGAACGGAGATTGACAAGGTAGAGTCTATTAATGTCCAGGGAACTAAAATGAAGCCAGGAGGCCATGAAGAAATTGTTTTACACATGACTCACAGCACATTTCTCCACGAACATTTGAACTTTCCAGCTGTGCCTGAACTTTAATGTCCTCCTCACCATGACAACCAGACCACCTGAGTTCCTTCTTTAAAAAAAGATAACCTATTTTGCCAACCAGTATCCTTTGTTTTCATACAGGGCTCAAAGGATCTCTGCTAATTTAGCCAGAATCTGTTTACATAAAGAGAATTGGACCAAGTAGTGCAGCCTGAGCCTTTATACTCTCTGCCTTTCTTTGTTTACTTCAGAGAACAATTTAGGTTGTTACCCCCCCACACACACACACACACATATAAATGAATTACATAAAGCAGTGGAGATATGGAAAAGGCTGTGCAGTTTCATTTTCAAGGAATCTGATAACAATCAGCATTGTGAAAAATAATCAGTAAAATTTCAAATGAGGCATATACCTATTATTTACCTAAAACTCAAATTGGATGTTGTTTTTTTCTTTTCAAAATACATGCAAGTGGGGTTTTTAAATACTTTTATTTTTGTTTATGTTTTAACTATTCGATTTTTACCTTCTTAAATTTTCTGTAGTTGCTACAATAATATAGCTCTTGTTGGTTCACCTCTGGTTTGTCCAATCTCTTATATGTGCATTTAATTACCTAATCCTTTTTTAATGGTTATTTGCACCAGTTGTATAAATGTATTTTTTTAATTTACTTTAAAATCATTTGTATATATTTATTTTTTTATTATATGTATCTTCTGCTTTCATGTGTTTTTAAAATTTGTTTTGCTATTACAAGGTTGCTACACATATACGTAAAATGTTTACAAGAAATACTAAAAGATATTGAGAAGAATTTCCAAGAGATACATTTCTAGAACTGAATTATATATTTTAAAGATTGAATATTGATAAACTTGGTGGACATCTATTCTAAACAAACATAGTAGATGGTCTCTCAAATGTGATGTCACTTTATACTCTCCCAAGTGCATTTAATTTTATGAAATTATTTCTTTTCCTCTCTCCATATATACATAATATATATACATACATATATATATACATATGTATACACACAAATCCTCACATATACACAGATATATACATATATATTCTACATATATAATAATGTATATGACATATATAATTATATGTTTTGAATATGTAATTTATATATTCCACATATGTAATTGATCTCAAAAGCATGGATGTGATTATATCATACATAGTTGAAGTATTTTCAAGACTGTCCTCATCTTCATTTACCTTTTTGCTTATTTTCTCAACCCTTCTTCTTTTTCTTAAAACATCTAAGAATCTCATATTACTAAAGTGATATATTTTTTTTCATAGTTTATAAAAACTCATAAAATTATTACAACACAAAATATAGAATATACATATATGTAAATAAATATATATATATTGTCATTACTTTTTCACAATGTCAAGTTATATACACAGTTTACAGTATCTTGTTCTTCCTACTAGTAGATATACATGAGAATATCTTTGTCACCTGATAAGCTCTAATTAATTGTTTTTAACAAATTCCTAATATTTCTAGATGTGAATATAGGAAAATACATTAAACTATTTACCTATTGGTAGGAATTCACATTGTTTTGAATATTTTTGACCAATAGTATAATACTGTAATAAATATCCAAAAACTTATGTATTGGTACTTTTTTCTATGGAATGGATGATCAGGAATAGAACTACTTTATATATTTTGTATATTAATAAAAATTACCATATTATTTTGTTATATCAATTATCATACATTTTATTAGAACTTATATAGTCAAATATATTTGTCATTTAAAACTTCTGAGCTTTTAGTTTCAGTGAAGAACTTTTTCTAATAGTATAAATAGCCTTCTCAGATTTCTTCTAAAATTTCATTGATTTGTTTTTTACATTTAGGTTTTGACAATCTAATTCATTTTAACATCCTTTTTTTAAGATATGGGTGTAAATTTAGTTTCATCCAGATTGATACCAGAATTCTTTATTTAATCATTAATAATTTTCTCCACATTAAAATATTATATTAATATTTATTAAAATCATATAAATTCAGAATCATATTTTTATTATTTTGATTTTGTTCCACTTAATGATTTTTGTTTATTTTGTTCCACTTAACTAATTTTTTCTTCCCATGACAATCCTAAATGATGTGAATACAGTGGCTTTATAATTTTAGGGGGGATATGATAAGAAATATGTTTTATTACCTTTCTTCTTATTGGATATTTATTCATTCTTGGGAACTTAAAACTTAGTTCAGAAAATTCTGAAAGAGAAAAACAAAACAACTGCTGAGGATCCTAATTAGAAGCACACTATATTAATATGCTAATTTCAGATAATCATACATTGCTAACATAAAATATTCTGAACCAAATTCAGGCATGCTTTTGTATTTTTCCACTGAAAATTTTGATAAAGTATTTTATAAGACTTTTGATAAGGTATAATATAAATATCAACAATTCATGGTTTTTGATGGTGTCCACTATTCTATTGGTTAATACATAAATTAATAAACCACTCTGAGAATTTAATAAGTGCAAAGCACTGGACTTTAAGAATACAATCCTAATGCAGAAGGTAAATAAACACTTGAAAAGTTTAACTGACATTATAAAGTCACACCTAAGACACTGAGTGTTTGACTACTAGCAAACAAAGGACAGGCTTAGGCAATTTAAAGCTATGTTCTAAGGGAATAGACAAGAAAGGGATATCTTTAGATTAAATATTTCACAAAAAATTCAGGTAGGTAATGTTTCTAAACTGGATTTTAAAAAGGCTAAAATTTAGATCAAAATAGAGGACACTTGCAGAATAGAGAAGAATATTAACAGTGTGAAAATAAAGCCTTCAAATTTAGTAACATCAGTGAGAACCCGATTAAACTAGGTTGGAGACTGAGTGTATGTGAAGAGAAGAAATTGAGATTAAAATGGTATATATGTCCCTGACTGTAAAAGTTTTTGAATGGTCTATTTTAAAGATTTATTTTAAGTAAACTGGACTAAAGCATATTTTGCAAAAAATATTCTGGAGGCAATGTGAGGAATGAAACAGATGGAATTAAACTTGAGGTGTGGAGATCAGTCTAATTCATTCAAACTACAGCTGATAAGAGAATGAATTAAAGTGTTGGAAATGGTAATTGAAAAGAGCAGACGTAGCAATTTCTGAAAGAAAAATTGTGCTTTAGTACTTTTATTAGAAATGTTTCTTTGTCATATACTCAGACCTCTGAAAGGTTTATGGCTATGTCTGTTTGATGCCAAAATTTTAGATTTAAAACTGGCCAAACAGCCAGAGAGCATAATATTTTTTTTATTACAGGTGTTAGGAATTATAACACCAACCATATTTTAGATTTTCTAGAGTTATTATATCCAGACAGCATAATTTTCTCCATCCCATGCTTCTGTCTCCTGAGATTTCCACTGTATGTGCATCCATGCCTAACAAGTGATTTTTTCTTTGCTGGGAAATAAGAAAGTCACTTTTTAATGGGAACTTCATCTACTCAGAATAATAGTTTTTTGCATGAATATTAACAATATGATATACTTTCTCGATGGTTTAAAGGAAGATAAAATTGGTTGCACCATTGATTTCTAACCTAGTTGACCAATGGTAATCTCAGAAGATATACTTTTTCCTTGAATGCATCAGTGCAAGCTCAAACCTATTTCAGGGTAACTTTATATCAGCTTTTGTTACTTTATGCTGCCAAGTTCCCTACATTTCAGTATTTCTCAAGTCCAAGAGCTGTGACTCCCACAAGTCACATTGAGGATATGGGAATTAGATCAAGTTCTGTTACTCATTCAAATTCTCCTAAAATTATGCTACACACAAAGTAAGTAGGAAAGAAAAATAAAGGGAAGAAAGAAAAGAAAGGAAGAAAATTGGTATAACTTCAAGTCAGGAGTTTTATTTTATTAAACATCAAAATTAGTCCACACACAAAACTTGTCTATAAAGAGGAGAATTTGCAATGGGAGACTTGTAGTGGGTCTTCTCTCTTAGATCAACTGATTAGCATTTCCTAACGACTATAGTTCTACCAAAACAAAATTATTTTTAATTTATGATATTGCTAACTCTTTTGTAAGTTTCCTGATAACTGAGATGCATGAGACTTCTAAAACCTTCAGTTGTTAGGGGATGCAACCCATTGTATTTCTGTGAGATGTCTAAGTTTAGAAAACATTTCTGCTGCATAAATTACATGGAAATTATTCATGTGAGTCCAACCACAAATCTAGCCAGGACACTTTAATTTCTCAGAAGGCTTTATACAGACTTTTTTTCAAGAGTCAACCCAAACATTTAAAACTTAAATGGAGAAAGGAACCTAAAATCGTCAAGGGCAGTAGATCTCTTCAGTGTTCTCTTTTCAATGGATATGTACCATTAATATGATGCAAGGTAGAATTGAAAATTAGAATGTGACATCTCACTATATGTTGAATATATTTCCCCAATAGAATGTAGGAGTCAAGGCATTCAGCATAACTTATATATTCCTATATAAAGAGAAAGTTATAATTATTTCTAAAGCACAGTGAAATTTTTCCATTTCTATTGAGTGTGAGGTATATATGAAACTTCTATTTTTCTGTCATTTTTTTAAGGGAAATACACTTGAAAATACACTTATTTTACCAAAAATGTACCTTAAAATATTCAATTTCTAAACTATGTCTTTTATTTCAATGAGAAAAATCTATTTTCAGAAAATTCTGAATATGTAGCAGGATATTTTATTTCTCATATAAATAAATAATAGATCTTAGTTATTATAAACCCAATGTTCAAGGGGTACTCCTTTCATTGCAAATAATGAAAGAAATGACTGAATATTTAATAAGTAAAATCATATAAATAACATTTATAAAATAAATTTCCATAAGCTGTATATCCAAGGGATATTGTTTCATGGAAGACTGTAAATTTTATTCCTAGAAAGACTGAGTAGTCGACATTTAAAATTATACAAAATAATTAAAATAGTAATAGTCTCATTTTAGAGAAAAAAGAATGAGTACAATCATAATTATTATTGGAAGGATAAATTAATGGAAAGATAAATGGCATTATATGTTTCTGTAGCTCAAGGTCATATAAGCTGATTATTTTAACTAAAATATTCATTAAACATGGAGTGATAAAAGACAGGACAAAATAGTTCTTACAGTATGAAGAAGGAAAGACACAGTGTCCAAGAACAGATGGGGATGTAGCCCAAAATGGGCCAGTGGCCTCTTTCACAGGCACCCACAGTCAGAGATCAGTTACCATATCAGCCAGCGCCTAGGGGGTGTCTGTATTTCTTACAGATGGCTCACATTCACTGAGCTTCTGAGGCTGATGAATGATGTCTGCATGCCAGTTTATGGACAATTTAGAGTCTCTCTGTCACAGGGATCATGTATTCGCTCCCTGTAGGCACACTAACACAGGAGACATTTTATTCAGAAGGTTTTTGCTCAGCAGGAGATTAGAACAGAAGAATTTACTTATATGATTCAAATATTTAATGTTATTAGTTATCCATTCTCAAATAAGGACACCTGACAAATCCTCTGCATTATGAATTTGCTTGGCAAGAACCTGCTCTCATAAGTAGAACATTAAGATTTCCAATACAAATGAGCATCCTTATAACTTTTTACTTGGTTTGTTGGCTGAAAGAAAACACTTTCTGAGTGATGCTTTATTTTTGAAAAGAGCTTTATATCTTCAGGTTACAGTCTATAGTGTGTGTTAGGTATATCTATGCTCAAATCTCTGAAAGACAACTTCTTTTCAATTTATTAAGGTAAATGTGGCACCAATATGCTAGCGATAATATAAATGAGAAATTCACGTGGAAATGAGACCCAGAAAACAGATATGTAGCAAATAAAATAATAATTTAACTATTCTATGATAATTATTTGAAATTATTTATTAATGTAAATTTGTTAATTTAAGAAAACACATTTTCTTTTTAATGTGACAAAATTTTAAAATTTTAGTTAGGAAACGTGAAAAATATGACAAAAGAGCAAACATCTTAAATTTAACTATCAGTATCACTGCTCCTAACATTCTTAATTTTCTCTATTCTCTCCCTTTCTCCCTCTTAATCCAGGCCTCACAGCAGTATCTAGTGATTAGTTTCACCCTCCATCTAGAGTTGCTGCTGCCTAAACACTCTTTCAAAGCCAAAGGTCTATCCATCTCATCTTCCCATCACCTATTTCTAAAAATAAATTTATTTTGTTTAGCAATTGAGAAGCTGTTAGTGACTGTTTTACTTTTGGTAGCAATTTTTCCTCTTTTTTATATTTGCATTACAAAAGAAAACTATCATTCACCATGACTGTATAGAAAAATATTTTATAAATTTTATATCTTAAATTAACAAATACAATAAACAGAAGAAACATTCTTTGAATCCTGACTATACTCAAGCAAGCATTTTTACCTCTATTCTAGACAAGAATAGTTATTCTGTTTAACTGTGAATAACTCAGGAGTCTTCTTTTCTTCCTTTCTTCTTTCTTTCCTTCTTTCCTTCTTTCCTTCCTTCCTTCCTTCCTTCCTTCTTTCCTTCCTTCCTTCCTTCCTTTCTTCCTTCTTACTTGCAGTGAATTACAAAATATATGTAAAATCTGTAATTAACGAAAAAAGATGAAAAACCTTGATGTAAGTCAAATTTTATTTTAAGAACATATATTTTTAAATTATGCTAAAAATAACTTATTTACTTATTATATAAAAAATAATAAAGTATGGAAGTGAGAAAACTTCATTGCATTACATATTAAAATGATTTTTAGGGAAAACTTCTTAAATTACATATATATAACTTCTTATATATTTATATATTTTTATTATATAATATTATATATAAAATAAACTTAGAAGCAATTTTTTTCCACAAAAAGTGGAAAAGAAACAATATCTTGAGAATAATAAAATATTTGTTTTCTCATATTTAATATTTTTTGAAAACATGATTACATTATATAAATGAAACAGTTTATTTTTCCATCTATATAAGAATTAATTTTGAATTATATGTGTATTTTACTAGCTTTTAAAAATTTTTTTATAGTCATTAAAAATTAATTCTTGATGAAATTCTTAGGAATGAGTTTTAGTGCAGTATTTTAAAAGGATCATACAACATACCTTAATATATTCATCATATCAACAGGATAAAAATGGTACAATCATCTTTACTGATGCAAATTAAACATTTGACAAAGTTTCAAGATAAAAGTTTAATTCAAGTAGGAAAAGCAGATTTGCTTAACCTGATAAAAGCATTCTAAGAAACAATTGCACCATATTTATGGTGAAAATCTGAATTTTTTCCAAGATGATGATAAAAAGCAAGAATTCTGCTCTCATCACTTCTTTTTACTATTGCTCTATACATTCTAGCTTGTAGATTAATAAGAAAAAGAGAGAAGAAAAGAAATTAAGTATAATATACCAACTAATATGTTTATAAAACTTATAGAATTAGTGAGTTTAACAAGGTTGCGGGATACAAGGTCAAAATACAAAGAAATGTTGTATTTTCATATATAATCTTTTCCCAAATTCCTATGAAAGCCACCTTAAACTGGACTATGAGTCTTTAGAGTCTGATCTACACTATATTGTTACATTTTTTATGCTTTTAAGAATATGTAAATGTAAAAATAAAAACAAATATAATAAATAATAATATAATTAACATTTATTTATTATAAAATAAACCGTATCTATATAAATCATTCAAGTATTTAGATTGTCTTTATCGGGAGGGTTGGTTCAAATTATCTGGTTCATCATTTCTGGAAGAAATCCAGAGATCCCAATATTTTATCTATTAGCTAGGCAAAAATTGTGACGTTGATAATAAACCATAATGAGGATTTTGTGGAAAATTTATTAAAGCCAATTTGAAGGTCAATTTGTCAGTACTTTTAAAATATAAAACATGACTCTATCTACCCTAAAACAAAAACACAAATGAGTACAATTGACATATATGAGTTTCTTCACTGCAGAATTGCTTGTGATTGTAAAACTTAGAATTAACCTAAATGTCTATCAAGAGAGGAATGACTAAACATGTGAAATATATTTGTAGGTATTTAATTAGAAAGACCTTCAAAAATACATGGTTTTTTTTCTAAAGATGCAAGTTTTGAAATATTTATAATATGAGTATATGTAAAATATTATGTATTATTTTGACTATTTTTGCTTCCTAGAATCACAGCATTCTCACCAATAATATGTTTTTTTATTTCATTTTTGAAAATAAGTTTATTAGTAAAATACAGCATTATTTATTTTATTCTATTTTGTGTAACACTTAAAATGGGATCTTAATATTTTGCATAGTTTTAAAATTCTTTCACCAAAATTAATTTTTTTAAGATTGAAGGTCATTTGTTTGATATTATGCACTAGTTTTGATAGACTCCATTATTATTTGTAAAAGGTGAGAAAAAATAGTATTTTATTAATCTAAGATTACCATGTGTACATTTAAAAAAAAATTGTTAATGAAAACTTTTATAAATAAATAAAATGAGTCCAACAAATTATAATGAGTCATTATTCAGTAAGGCCTCCAGAAATTGGTATTTGGTTTATATTAAAACAATGTTAAACAATAAATGAAGGCAGTGCATGTCCTTCTAATAAAAACATTTGAAGTCTAAAAAAAAAAGTTAAAAGAATAATCTCACTAGACTACTATTTTAAATCATACACAAAATTAACTAAAAATTGATTAAAGACTTAAATGTAAGACCTGAAACTATAAAATACATAGAAGAAAACATAGGCACTAAATTTACAGACCTTGGACTCAGAGATGTTTTTGTGAACTTGACCCCCAAGGGAAGGGAAACAAAAGGAAAAATAAATAAATAGTATACTATATCAAACTAAAACCTTCTTCACAGCAAAGCAAAAAGGCAATCTTCCAAATGGGAGAAGATATTTGCAAATGATATTCCTGATAAAAGGCTAATATCCAAAATATATAAAGAATAACACAACTCAACAATAGAAAAACAATCTAGTTTAAAAATGGGTAGAGGACCTGAATAGATACTTTTCCGAGGAAGACATACAGACAACCTAAGTGTCCACCAACAGAAGATTGGAGAAAGAAGATGTGAGATAGATAGAGATATATATATATATATATTTCACATGTACATGGAGTAATGTTCGGTCATTAAAATGATGAAATATTGCCATTTGGGACAACATGGATGAATCTAAGATTACCATGTGTAAGTCAGATAGTTTCATTCATATGTGGGATATAAAACAAAAAGTAACAAATTAACTAACAAAACAAACAAAGACAAACTCATAGATACAGACACAGAATGGTGGTTACCAGAAGGGAAAGGGATGGGGGAGGGTGAATTTGGTAAAGAAGGTTAACTATACCACAATGGAAGGAAACTAGACTTTGAATGGTAAGCATGCAATTTAGTACAGATGTCTAATTAAAATGTTGTACACCAGAAAATTATGTAATGTTATTAACCAATATTACCCCCAATAAATTTTAAAATAAAAAAACAATAGTAATTTGTCTATAGCTCACTGACAAATTCATGCACTAAAAACATTAGAGAAACAATCTCAGTTAATGTTAAATCACAGCTTTGGAATTATTCCAATAAGTTAAAAGTTTACCTAAAGGAAACTTAAGTATAAGACATGCCTTCATTAGGTGATCAAAATGTATTGGAAGCATAAATATTTGATTCTTTCAGAAATAAACTTGAACTAGCTTCATTGCATGCATTGCATATAAAATGTGAATACATTTTTTTAAAAAGCATGTCTACTACTCTTGGATTTAAACTAAAAGACATAACAAATTCAGTAAAAGAATCATTAGATGTAGCTCTACACTGAGATATGCAGTTGTTTAAATTCTGCTGCTAAATTATATTTACTAGCATGTTAAATTAAACCTTCATGTTTAATATTAATATGAAGTAGCTCAAGTTTAATCCCTAGGGGAAAATGGCATGAAGAATAGAAGTCCAATTAGTTCTAATCCTACATTAGATAATATATCTTATTTTCTCCAAAATAAAAGACATCTGAAGTACTGATGCAAAGGTAATATTATTGAGCTCTCTATAACTTAGGTTTATATATTAAAACATGGACAGTGCTAAAAAATACTCTTGGTGAATATTCTGGAATAAATGATGCAATTCTAGAACACTGTCATAGCTGCCTTTTAAACAGAAACTATATAGTTGAACAAAACTGTCATAAATTCACCTTAGAGACACCTGAACACTCAAACATCAGTGACCAAATTCTAACCAAAGCTAAGAGTATACGGCTGCTGTTAGCTGCATCCTACATGACTACAGAGATTTTAAAGGCAGTTTTCTGGGTCTAAGGGTTACAGCAAGATGATCTCCACTTGATCTTAATTTCCCTGAGCAACCCATGTAAGTCTTCTATGCAGAAAATGCTCTTTAAATTGGAGCAGCATGTACTAGCGGGAATGTCACCAGAATGAGAATTGGAAGCCTGTAAGATTTTTATCTCTGTGACCTTCTTTCCTTGTCTGCAGAGGCAATCATGCTCAATTCTAGGAGTGCTGGGAATTATAGACAATTTCTCTAAAGCACTGACTATCTCTGGATCAACTGAGCACTTTTAAATGGAGTAATGTCTTAAAGACCGAAAGTACCATGGAGTTTCTGTCATTAAAACAACAGAATTTAGATGACTCTTAAATGCTAAACATTTCATCAGAAAGAAGTCCCTTCCTATGAATTCAAGTAGCTGTTAATCTAATTCTTATACAACTTTACAATTTACTCTGTTTTAGGGTAACTATGTACATATCATATCTTGACAAATGCCTTATTCTTATCTCAGCCAAAATAGTGCCTTACTGATAGCTGGCATTCAGTAGAAGTTCGTTGTACAGATGAATGAAAGAATAGTAAGTGAAAAAACAGACCTGAAAGTCTGGCAAAAAGCAGACCTTTTGAGATAAAAATATGACAAATAATCAAATAGTCATAATAAATATGAGGTATTTTTATATTATAATAGCTCATTTTAATTTTTAAGAAAATATATTACATGGTATGTTGGTCTCATAGAAGATAGCCAACTTTTTGAGTAAAGGGAGTGAATAAGTAAATGAGTGAATATAATTCACTATCATGATATATAGAAAGCTTAGACTTTGATTATTTTTACAATGAGAGCTGCAGTAATTAACTGCTATATCCCATAATCAGTTCATAAATGTTACTTTAATAAGTTGTAGAAAGTTTGCCTCAGATGTTTGCTTTAATTAAAATTTAAATCCCGTATCATTTCCCTAATTTAACAATGTAATATTGAACACAAATTATTGAAGAAATATATGAGTTTATGAATCAAATGTAGAATAATAGGAAAAGGAAGTTTCAACTACGCATTTTGGTGGAAAAAAATGTCAGAAGCACACCTTTCATAGATTGTGCAGAGAAAAATATTATAATAGTAAATGAGCTCAAATGTAACACTCATTATTCAGTCTCTGGGATCATTTATATTTACATGGTGTTAAAGTTAAGTTGTTAGCAAAACTTTTGGCCCCTAAAATCTCAAAATTTGAATTCAGGTAAATACCAATATAGAAGATATAAGTATTTAGAAAAAATATTGAAATAATGGATAATTAAAGCTATTTTATCTACTATCTTATTATTTATGAATCTGTATTAACCATATTTCTTTGCTAGAACAGTTGTTATGGCTATTCAAAATAAAGCACAAGATCTGAAAATGCACGAAAAGAAGTTTATATTCATCCTATTATTGATAAAGTACTCTATTATATCATGCTGCTTTGCAAATGGATGGAATTCAAATTATGTACATATAATAAATCCTGTAAACGTAAAAGCTTGACTACCAAAGCATATTATTTACCAAATATGCTTGAAAATTAAGTTGTTTTTATACACAAATAACCATTTTATAGGCTTATTTCCAACAGAAACTCTATTTAAAGAGGTGAGATTCAAAGTAATACACATATTCTAAGGTCACTAGTGAAGTCCTATGAAATAAATCTTTAAAATATAACCACGTCAGGTTGTTTCAATATTATTTAAACTAATGATATATTTAAAAGTTCACTTTTGCCTTGCAAATATTATAAATATTATAAATATTATAAATATTATAAATAAATTTTATAATTTATTTATAATATTTATAATAAAAAATATTATAAAAAATTATAAATATTATAAATAAAATTAATTTATTATCTTCACTCCAGAGGAAGAAAAATTTAGATGTGGAATATCCTATACTTCTCAGTAGAAAGATGCAATTTAACTCAAGCCGGTTTTTATTTTCATTTAAATAACTGCACTCCAACCATGCTAGCAACATAGTTGTGTAATTTACTATAGAATATAAAAATTAATAACTTGATACTTCCACATGCTGATCATATTTGGCACTCACTAAAACTATCGTTAAGAATGTCTTAACGATAAATAATTTGGTTATTTCTTAATTTAGAAAGAAAACCAGTGTTTTTGATAAGCATGTTCTATTGTGGCTTTGATAGGAGCACACAGACCGGTGGTTTACAAAATCTGATTCCCAGATCAGCTACAACAGCATCATCTGTGACTTAAGAAATATCAGATCTTGGAACCCACCTGAAGGTAGAAGCCAGAAATCCATGTTTTATAAAAGTCAAACAACTGATTTTAATGCAGGCAAAAGTTTGAGAACCACTGGAATAGATAGATCCATCATTCTTATCCTTTAACCTCTAATAAAGTGTCGGAAACCAGCCGACCAAGTCAAACCAGGTCCCTGAATGGGGGGGGAGTGGGGACTGAGAAAAAAGAGAAGACAGACAGGGTGCAGGAGGGAGAACAGATCTCACAACTGTCTCTCCGAGTTTATTTCTTATGCTCCTTTTTATACATAATCTGTTCCTTTGTGTATCCCAAGATAACATAATTAAAGTAACATCTTGAAGATCAAGGTACAATCGACAATTCCTTTGACACTCCCTTTGACACTCCCTTTTTCTATACTTAATCTTCTTCCTGGAATTCCACAGAACCAGCCTTTTCCCTTTTTTATGCAAGCAGGCCTCCCAAGATAATCCATGCACTCTTTTGAATTTTGGAGCTTTAACTCCCTACAATAAAGGGAAGTGATAACTGTCAGAAAGCAGGTTGTATTTCTCAATCTCACAGAACTCAGGGTGGTCCTGGCAGAGGAGAAGCAGGTATCAAGACAGTCAGCATCCAGAGAGAGCACAAGGTTGAAAAGGGGCCCATATTGTAGAGGAGCTTTGAGGTCAGAGCTGGAAAAGGAAGTCTAAATAAAACTACCACACAAGGTAATCAGAATAAGGGCAAGGAAACTGAACCCTAGAACCAGGTGCAGCAAATTAGATCAAAGGGCCACAAACTCCAAGAGAAAGTAAACTATTATAACCAGATAAGATTATGGGCTTGGGCACGAATTAAGCGTATATGTAACCTTAAGAAAATCATTTAATCTCTCTAAAACTCTTCATCTTCAAAATGGCGCATACAGTACTACTTGTAGTATCATTATAAGCTTTAATATTAATAGTTATCATGAAATGAGCACCTACTATATACCAGAAATTCAGTCGATCTCAGATTTTTGAGACTGTCATAAATATCACCCCCAGTTTACATAGTAGGAAACTGAGGTTTAGAGAGATTGAGTAGCCTGCCTAATTTCACATAGCTGGTAAATCATAGAAATGAGATACGAGCAAAGGGAAAAAATACTGGAGTCTATGCTCTGTAGATAATGTACTTTCCTAACACAGAGTAAATTCTCTAAAAAATGGAAAAGAGAAATTTAGAAAGATTGTATAAGGCAATCTAAACAAATCAACTAATAAGACCAGAAACACTTTCTTATCCATCAGAATGAAATTTATTTCAATAATTCATGTCTATTTGAAAGACAGGGATGAAATGGTAAATTAATCTGGATGCTATTGCATTTGTTACCTTCAATATTATTACTTTGAAATTCTTTTCACTGCGTATTTGGAAGATCATAACACAATTTATAATTAAATTGTTAAAGAAATCCTATGGTGGCATATACCAGTACGTTGGATTTGAATATCCATATCTAAGAAAGTAATTGACAGCTTTCATTTTTGCTTACTCAAATTAAAACCTTGGAAACCAAGGAGGGATGAAAAGGAAATGGTATAAAATTGCAACTGAATTAGAGGTCAGCAAGGGAATTGCTGTCTCTCTTTTTTATTTTTATTTCAATTGAGAATTTGTATAGACTCTGTGCCTCCCTACGTTATGTAACTTTTTCCTGATGAGCAAAAGAAGATGCTATTATGTTCAATCATTATGATATAATGAGTTCCCATGGATTAGACGATTGTTAAAGTAAAATCCATTTTGGAAATTATTTACAGGGATGAGAAAATAATTTCCAACAGTCTCTGAGCTCTAAAAACTGAAGAGCAGCCTGGTGAAATACCTCACAGAGCCCAAGAACAGCTGGAGTGTACAAAAATAAAAGTGTTACATGCAGAAGGCAAACCTGTAATCTTACAGAAGGAATGTGTTCCTGAGAAATCTGTACAGAAGAGGGCACTGCAGCTCTGTGACATAGCAGAAATGACCTCAGGGCTTTTCAAGGAAGTTGCCAATGGAAATTGGGCCAAAGGATAATGCTACAATCCTGAGATGTATTTGGCAGGAACGTTTCTTGCTATGTTTACTGCCATTGTATTCAAGAAGCAAAATCAGAATTTTGATGACAAGTTGGCAAATGACGGCACAAAAGAAAAAAGGAAAAAAAGCTCCATACATTGCAATCCTTTACCTCTGCCCTTGCTTTTACTGAGAAAGAGTGGAACAGGGAAAGGAGCTCAAATTCACAAATCCTAACCTGGACGTAATCTTCCTTAGCCTTTGGCAAGTTAATCTTTCTGTTTTGCTTTTCTCATTTGGAAAATGAGCATAATACTTTCTTCTTTCCCAGAGTAGTGGTGAAGACTAAGACATTCTGAAAAACTTTGAAAGGAAAAAAACATAAGGTGTTTATGTACAGGATAATGTTTTCCTTGTCTTTCAAAATAATATAAAAAAATTTGTCTCATGGCATCACAAAAAATAGATATTTTTAGACTCAGCTCTTCCAATAGTGTGTGTGTATGTGTATACACTCCAATAATTGGTTTAGTAGTCTACACTAAAAAGTTGGTAGGTATTTGCTATTTTTTGCTAACAAACATCAATTTCCTCTCATTTTCCTGACTGCAGTGGGGATTTCTTTTGAGGAAATATCTCTCTCCCACTCTTGCACTCTCAGTGTCGCTACAATTCAATGTGTCCTGCATCCTTTTCCTCAAAAGAATGTACTAAGCTAAGCCAATATGGTACTCTCTCCTCAGATATTTTAGACCTTATAAAAAATTAATAAAAAGATAAATAAAGAAAATGAAACTATATAGAGAATACATTGCAAATATTTTTTAATTTATTTTTCTATTTTTCCAGTTGATTCTGTGATTAACAAAATATAATTTCAATCAAAAACTGGCTTAAGCTAACCAGAATCAGTTACTCAATTTGCATTATTTGAAAACTAAAGATCCACAGGAATTTAAAAAAAAAAAAATCCTGGTCATGGCTAATAAGCAGGAGATCCTCAGAAACAAAACTTATGAGTGTAACATAAAAGTCAAGTTAATAACCTGTAGTGAAAAAAAAAAAATCCAGATTTGATTAAAGAGGAATTTACTGAGTTGTCACAATAGGGCTGTACTCCCTTAACCCAGCGGTCCCCAATGTTTTTGGCACCAGAGACCGGTGTTTCTATGAGAATCTAATGGCTAATGATCTGAGGTGGAGCTGAGGTGGTGATGCTAGTGCTGGGGAGCAGCTGTAAATACAGATGAAGCTTCTCTCACTCACTCACTGCTCACCTCCTGCTGTGTGGCCCGTTTCCTAACAGGACAGAGACTGGTATTGATGGGTGTTCCAGCAACTGGGGATCCCCACTTTAACCAATTCTCACCCTTGAGTCAGTTCTAGAAACTCAGATCCCACTAAATAAAGAGGAAGTTAAGTATTCCTAAGGAAGGATCCTCATAACAACATGGTGGATGCTGACAATATTCCAATCTTCTCAGATACCTGTGGCCATTTATGTATTTTCATTTGTCCTGAGCAAGGAGACAAGCCAAGTCTTTTAAGAATCTCTGGATTTATATCTGGAAGTGCCACTGTGGTCTCACTGTCAATAGAGGAACTTATAAAGTCAAGCAATTTTAACCCTCATTTATATCTTGGAAGATTCAATGGGACTTGAAACTCATCCTGATTATTATCCCAGTTATTGATTATAGAGTCAAAATAGATAACTTTAGCTACTGGGAAAATTCTGTCAATGAATTCCTGACTTGTAGAAATGCCATTCAGGATAAGATAGATATTTATCAAACTATAGCTATGACAACAGTTTCCAAACTACTTGTTTGAAACTTGAGAGTGGATCAGAATCACCTGAGGACTACTTAAGGCACAGACTGCCAAGTCTACCACTACAGTCTCCGATGTGTAGGTCTGGAATGGGGCCCCATGCACTATGTATATTTTTAACAAATTCTCTATCTCATGCTGATACTGCTGGTTCTGGAGACTACAGTTTTATAATCTCTCCCATTTATTTTCACAAGAGCACATTATCATAATCTTATTTATTTACTTGTTTACTTCTTGTTATCCTCAACTGTAATTCAAGCTTCATGAGGGCTGTGAACTCATCTGCCTTTTTCAACACTTCATTTCTACAGTCTAGAAACCATTAGCACATAGTAGGTGACAAAATTATTTGTAAAATAAATAAATAAACTAAAAAAAAATAAAGAAGTAAGCAATTAAATTTTCTGAGTAAAGTATGAAAAAGTGTATATATGTAGATATGTATATAGACACACACATGTACACATACACACATGCATACACACACATACATATATGTGTGTCTTATTTACGTACTTGCTAAAGTTCTGACTATTTGATCTATCAAGAAAAGCAAATTTAAACTTACTAGTGCTATTTTGTTTCTCTCAATATCTTAATTTTTTATATTATCTTTTATTTTTAAGAATATTATGTTATTAAAAATAATAATGGTTATTGATTATGAAGAGTAGTTATATTATTCAAATGTATTTGTTTGTTTCATTAAATGTTTTTACCTTAAATTTCTTCTGTAATTTACTTGGGTTTCTTTATCTTTTGTATTTTCTCATCCTTTTGTGTTTAGTACTTCTCTGTTATAGACAGAGAAGTTATAAACAGTGTCCTTGAATAACCTTGAGAATAGTGCCTGATGTAGATAATATTGAATAAATAAGGACATCCAATTTAAATACTCCATTCTATATATTTATCTATTTTAAATTAATTACGCTGTATTTATTTATTTATTTATTTATTTATTTATTTATTTATTTGTAGGCGTGCGTTTAATGAACTTCCAAAATTCTCTGTTATATTATCAATGAGAAATAGCTAAAACAGGAAGAGCTATGTAACATTTGTCAGCACCACCTTGGAGACTAGCTAGGGGAAAAAAAGTAGGATCCCTTCAGTTTGCCTTATTATTGTTAATGAGTCCACCTAACCTGTAGTCAGACATGAGCAACAGGGGGAACAAAGGAATAGGGGCCCAGCCCAGAGACCACCCAAAAAACACAGTATTGGTAGTTAGAGAATCCTTCCTGTATCCCCAGAGACAAAGGACAGGAGGGTCATAATCTTAGCTGCCCTAATCTGGTTACAGACTCCTGTGTAGAAGGTACTACCTCAATTTGCCTACAACTTAAACTTCATTATAATACTATGTTTATTCCTAGAAGTTTGTGAACCTAATTATAACAGGCTATATCTGGGTTAGCACATGAGCTCTAAGCAAAGAATTATATAGCATCTGGGTGTCAATCAAAATGACCTCTTGCCAATCACCTAGGAATGCTTTTGAAACCACCCATCACAGCCCAAATACATGGCAGGCATTCCCACTTCTGAGCCCTTTTTTGCCCATTTTGCCCTTTTGTGGCCCTTTTGGCCCTTTTTGCCCTTCTAGGCTCTCGTTCTCCCTCTCTCTTGTTTTTTTCATGTGTGTGTGGGCGGTGGTAGGTGGGGGTAAGTGGGGTGGGGGGGAGGTTGCCCTTTTTCTTATTATAGCGCTGGGACCATGTGCTTCCTTAGGGCATGCTTTCTCTTTCTCCATGTTTCCCCTTGGGGCATGCTCTATATTTCTAAAATATACTTTTAATAAAACTGCTAAATTTCAATGACCTGTGATTCTTCACTGGAGGAAGAACAGAGGGAAAATGCTAACTACACATCTGGGCCATCATTATCCTCTCCCTCCCCCGTGCCAGTTGCGGTGACACCGAACTCTGATTGGCCCTAATGGTAACAATATTATCAATAAGAAATAGCTAAAACAGGAAGACTTATATAACATTTGTCAGTACCACCTTGGGGGCTAGTCTGGGGAAAAAAGTAGGCCCCCTTCAGTTTACCTTATTATTGTTAATTAGTCTACCAAATCTATTCCTCAAGCACAATATTTAATCACAAGAATTATCCTTTCATCAGCTGAGGACAAATCTGAGATGAATGTTTGAGAGAAGGTGCAACATAATAAAGAGCTGATATCTTGAGCAGAATACATGATTTCCATCCTAAAAGAATTTCACTTGTCAAGTTAAAGATCTGATACTTTGATTATATTTTCTGTGTAATTTTTTTAGTTACTTTTTTTAAGTCAACTCAGCCAAGTGTATTGTGTTTTGCATGAATATTCAGATTTCAGTGCTAAATCACTTTTTCAGAGGCTTTTTCTTGAATTATTAAATTTTATTATTCAAATGGAAAGTATACATAATAATAAAAAATCAAATAATTTGTAGACATAAAACTTGAACCTGGAGACATAGTTTTAGGTGAAAGAAAAACTTTATTTTATAATATTTTCCAAGAAAATATTCATCTTCTATATGTTCACTTTTTTAATGGCTTTTTGTCAAAAAATGTTTCTTTTACATTATTATTATTTTTTTGCGTGAGAAAAAAAAGCCAGAGAAATATTTTGTTGAGAGAGGTGATTTTCAGTTAAAAATAGGACCTAGATTCATTGTTTTGTGGAATGAGCAGTCTCATATAATATGGTGGGGATTATTGTTTGCTTTCTGCAATTTAATTAAAAGCTCAAACAAGTAAAGCCCACAGGGAATTTCTACCAGAGGCTAATTTATTGCTAAATGCTATCCTGAGCAGCACAGCACAGAAAGTAGAATGTCTAGTATAAGTAGCCTAATTTATGAAGGGAATTAATACATTTAGCAATTCTTGGAATGTATATTTTCATATGTTGCACTTTCTCTCAAATATTCACATCAGGTTTATCATCAGCTAATGAGAGGATAGAAATTCTTGCGAATGAATGTTGTACTTAAAGAACAAAGTGTAGGTGAACTCATCAACAACTTTAACATCCCATCATTCTATCAAGTTAAGACGGTGGGGAACATGGTAAGATCAGTAAATTTTGTGGGCATGGGCCCATTGCCATACTCCTTTGATGTGAAGTGTGTTCCTTGATTAGAAGTAATGCTTTGTGGAATATAATGACAGTAGCTATAACATTCTGTAAGTCTACAAAATGGTAGTTTTGGAAGAACTCCATGCAGGCAAGGCAAATCTAAATACAGAGTAGGTGTCTATTCCAGTCAGAACAAAACATTGTCCCTTCCATGATGGCAGTGGTCCAATGTAATCAATCTGCCTGCTGCTAGAGAGCTGGCTGATTACCCTAGGGAATAATGCCATATTGGAAACTCAGTTTTGGTCTCTCCTGCTAATGGATTAGCACTCAGCAGCGGGCATAGCCAGGTCAGACTTGGAAATTAGAAGTCCATGTTTCTGAGCCCAGGCATAACCTCCATCCCTGCTGCTTTGTCATGAGCCCATTGGTTGATGACAGGAGTAGCTGGGGAGAGAGTGTGACTGGTGTCCACAGAATATGTCATTGTATTTACTTGATTATTGAAATTCTTCTCAGCTGAAGTCATCCTTTGATGAGCATTCACATCGGACCTAAATATATATAAATATATATATATATAATCATTCAGAAAGTTCTATCTACTTTTGGTGGATTTAGTGACAGGGATGGAGAGAAAGGCATATGCAGATTAACAACAGCATACGAGGTACCAGAGGATGTGTTAATTTTGCTCAATGAAACCACATCTGGTACAGCAGCTGTAACTAGAGTCATTACCTGGTAAAGTTTATAATTCACTGTCATTTTCCAAAATGCATTTCACTTTTTCACATGCCAAATAGATGAGTTGAATGGGGATGTTGTTGGAATCACCAACCCTGAATCTTTTAAGTCCTTGATGAGGGTACTAATTTCTGTAATCTCTCCAGGATTGCAGTACTGCTTTAGATTTACTTTTCCCCATGATGAGGCAATTCTAGTGTCTTCCATTTATCCTTTCCAACTCTGATAATCTTCATTCCACAGGTCAGGGAACCAATGTGGGGCTTTTGCCAGTGGCTGAATAAGATTGCCAATGAAATTCAGGGAACTATTGAATTCACTTAGAGATAGACTGGTGTTAAAACTCGACTGATCACCTGACTTCCACAAGTCCCTTCTCTGAGTGGTGGAACAAGTGAATTTTTGACCACTTGGAATTAGTATCAGTTCAGAGCCAGTGTCCAGTAGTCTCCCAAAGGTCTGATTATTTCCTTTTCTCCAATACACAGTCATCTTTCTAAAAAGCTATAAGTCCCTTTAGAAAAGACTGGGAGTAATGTTAACAGCATAAATTTTGGGTAGTGTACAGGAGTCCTTCTTTGAGAGAAAACCTGGCCTCTTCTTCATTCAAGGGGTTCTAGGTTTATAAACTAGTTGAAGTCTGGAATTGAATGAGGTACCACAATTCTATTTTTATTTTTCAGGTTAGATTTGTGTTCATTTGACCTGGAACTTTTCCGCTTATACAGACCAAGTAAAAATTGAATGGGCTTCTATCTGTTTCACTTCTAGAACACCATGACCAACTAGCCAAAGTTAGGTCTGTGCAAGAGTCAGATTATTAAGACTGCAGCTTTGACTCTGATGTCTTTTACAGTAACCATGATCACCTTGCCTTTGACAGTTGACTACTGTCATTGGTCCCTGCCACCTGGGGAACCAATTACTTCTATTGTATTTTTCTCTATTCAGTGACTGCAGTTCCAACTCTGAAGTCTGACCTACAGAGAAGAGTGATCACAGAGCTTTTCAAGAATGTTGGAGTTCCCTTCACAACTTGATTTCTCACAGCAGCAGTGAAAGGTATGTTTTTAGACCCTCCCAGCATGAATGAGTGGTCTTAAATCACAAATCCAGTCTACCATTCTTATTTCCTTATGCTTTAAATTCCTTCCTCTACATTAAACCAAGGCAGATCATACATTCTAATTTGTTCACAATGAGTTATCTTTTGGATTATGTTTCAGTCAACCAGCCAAATAAACTGTTAGAGCTCCTTCTAACTTTCTGAACTGCAACATTCAATGCAGAATCTCTGCCTAGTAAGCTCATATCACTAGATTCAGAAATTTTATGTTCCACCTTTATCCCATACCCTCAAAATGCATGCCCTGGATTTTTGTTTGATTAAATTAGAAAACTCAAGTAGTTCTTTTGTAATGTAGCTCACATTTTCATGGATCTCACTTTATACCTCACCATTAGGTGACTACAGGACTTCAGTCTAGTTTTAGGTAGGGTGGATCCGGAGGAAAATTTACATTGTCTTGTATGGCAACTATCTCAAGGTAGGCCTTTTGAGTTCCCCCAGGCAATGCATGATTTAATCCTCTCTGATGGGGGTAGAGAGGCCACTACCACAGGGGGTGGCGAAGCTGCTTTTACTGGGAGTGGGTAGGCCACTTCTGCTGGGCATGGAGAAATTACTTCCACTGGGGGTAAGGAAGCTGCTTCCAGTGGGAGTGAGGAGAACTCTTCCACCAGGAGAGAAGACTCAAGAGAATTTAGGGGCTCGATACCCTCAGCTTCATCAGGGTCTTCTCACACATCCGCGTTGTAACTTACAGAATCTGATTTTTTCTCAGTCTTCACTCTAATAGTAGGTGCCTTGTGTGGTTGGGAGTTCAACTTGCATTTTAATTCAAACACAGAATGAGATTCTAAGTTTGATATTAGCAATCTCAGTTCTGTAGCTATAGGAGTTAAGAGTTTCCTTCAGGACATATATAGAAACATTTACAGAGAGAGAGAGAGAGAGAGAGATTATAAGGAATTGACTCACACAATTATAGAGACTGACAGGTTCCAAGATCTGCATACTGAAAGCCTAAGAAGCAAGAGAGCTGATGGTATAAGTTCCACTCTGAGGCTGAAGGCGTGAGAAGTTTGAAAACCATTAGGCAGAGAGAGAATAAATTCTCCCTTTATCCATCTTTTTTCTATTCAGACCTTCAGCAGATTTGATGATGCCCCACCACATCAGAGAGAGCAATCTGCTTTTGCAATCTACCAGTTCAAATGTTAAGCTCATCAAGAAATACCACTCACAGACACACCTAAAAATAATTTTTAACCAAATATCAAAGCATCCCTAGTCATGTCAAAAAGACAGAAAAAAGTTAGCAATTGTAAGATCTAAGCTATAGATTTACACTGCAGGCTCTAATGCCAACCAAAATTCTCATGACTAGAGAAGGAGAACCTAATATCAGAACTGCCTCAATCTGAATACTATAATGATTTGCCAATTATAGATTGGTATCAATGATAAAACTTTTGAACACATTTTCTGTCTAAAAAATAATTTGATAATATTTACATAATAGTATTATTTATACGTTAAATAGAACAAATGTGTAATATATTTAATATTGTACCTGTCATCACACTCAAGAACATCTGATGTACAGAAAAATAAAACTGTAGATTAATGTATATGCTATATTATTTTTATACTCTCTCACCAATTATTTTTAATATTTTTCCTATTCGTTGAAACACTTTGTGAACATGATTCTAAAGTTTGAACAATATTTCATTATATGGATTGAACATTATAGCTTTAGTCCTCTATTGATGATTTATTTGATTCCTAAATTTTTTTAATATGCAAATTATGAACTATCGAAATCTTTGTCTGTGTTTTTGATTGTTTCCTCTAGTCAAAATTTATTCAAATGTAATTGCTGGTTCAAAAAATGAACTTTTTAAAGCTGCTTGGCATACATTTTTAAATTGCTTCAGGAAAAAAAATTGAATAAACTTACATTTCAATAAAGAATAGATGATAGCCTCATCCACACTTACCAGCATTGACTGTTATCATGCTTTGTTTTTGCTAATTTTATAGTAAAAATTTTATTTATTACTAATGAAGTTGAATATATTTATGTACATTAATAAAAAACTGAGTGATTATATATGAATAAGGAAGACATTATTTTCATAAGAATTTCTTATAATAGATATTTAAAATTATGTAACTGGATAGAATTGAAGCATTTTTATAGTCACTGTCTCATTCAATATTTATAATAATCATAGAAGGCAGAAAAAGAGATTGACAGATAAAAAATATAGAAAACAGGGTGGGGCCATCCAGTTTATGGAATTATGCAGTGTTCTATCTCTCATGTTGTGAGACAATAAAAATGGTCCTGGAAAATAATGGCACATTGAAGAGAGAAAAATAAAGGGCAAGTATGTAAACATGACAATGCTTATCTCTAAACCCATTATTGTACCCTTGTCATAAAAGAGAAAGCGGGAAGAACGGAAAATTCTCCTTTGAATTTCATAAGATTAGTAGTCAGGATGAATAAGCAGATATCTGTGTACTGGAGAGACAGAGAAATGCCTTGATCCCATTCATAGCATCGCCACTGCAATGGTGCTAGAGCCAACTGCTGTCATATTTTTGCTTGGCTGGTGCTAACAGCAATAGCAGTGGGGTAACTCCAACTTGATGAGGACTAAAGTTGTGTAAGTGATGGAGGCTTAGAAACAGAGCACTGCTGAAGCGAAAGCCCTTTGCTGTGGTTGGCATCTCTAAGTAGCTGTGACAGCCAGAAGCTACAGAGTCTTGATTAGGCTGACTCTAACAGAAAACAGAAGTCATAACTTTTTTTTTATAGATGGGTATAAGATATTCTTGGAGGGCTTTTGAAATTATCTTGGACAGAGGAACTTTGTAAGGAGCCAAAGTTCCATCTAGCCAGGGCTTCGAGAGCCATTATAATTTCAAGTATTGTAATGTCTTCATAGAGGATCTGTCCATTTAAAAATAATGCCTTTAATTTCTCCTTGCACACACAATGGATGATCTTAATTAACCATGTTTTTGCTAAGTGGCTCCACCTCTTGGACATTGTTGATTGGAACAGAGTACACATCTGACACAAACCATGTAGGTTATAGGAAGACAGATAATGTAAACCAAGAGATTATGGGATATCAACTTTTTTATGTGAATTTTGGCTGCCTGGATTCCAAAGATTCTGACAGTGATTTAGCCCCAGGTTCTGGCCCCTTTATAGATCAGCTGCATCCCTCTGTCTTGAACTCTACTATCTTTTGATGACTTAATTATTTTGGCTTATAATAAATCTGGTTGTCTCATGGACTTTCAGAAAAAAAAAATATAGTCCCCACTAATTATATATTAATGATATAACAACCTGATGAAACTTGGAGCATTTAGATCATGTCATATCATATTATTGGCATTTGATTTTTTCCATACTATATATCTCTTTTATATTGAGTTTCTTAATCTAGTATATATATTATATTTTAGCTCTATATAATTATACAGTATTTTAATACACATAAAATTTTTGTTGAATTCTCCTTTTGTAAAATAAGAATAACACCTCTTACACTTAAGTCCATGTTTTGGAATCTGGAGATAGTTCTCATTTTTGAGAATCTAAGTAATTGGAAACTATCTGGAATGCTATAAAGGTATTTGGTCATTAGTTGGAAGATGGTTAACTATATAAAATTTAAGCTCTACATGATCCCTAACAGTCTGCATCTAAATGAGCTACCATATATCAGATATTTAGCTTTGAATTTTGGTATTTATTGTTAAATAAATGGTATTTATTGTTAGTAACATTCTAACATAGTACAACTTGAGGAAAATATAATATAAACTCCCATGGAAAATATTTTGGTATTTATTGTTAAATAAATGGTATTTATTGTTAGTAACATTCTAACATAGTACAACTTGAGGAAAATATAGTATAAACTCCAATGGAAAATATTTAGTACTTAACATCAGCATTCTTGGTGGGTAAAAAACGAATGAAAGAAAAAAGTTCTCTTCAAGATTGGAAGAAACATAGACAAGCTAACAGGCTTGAATGAACTTTGATCCGCTATAGAAGCTTCCTGCAGTTACTGACTTCACAGAGACAGAGGGGTAATGAGATTCCTGCAGAGGAACACAGCAAACTAAAGGTAGATTCACTGAGACCAACATGGTTGCTGTGCATTAATTTTCAGATAATGGAGCATAACTAAAATAGGTTCAAGCTGAGAGCTGCAATCTAGACTTCAAGTTTAAAGAAAGTCAGTAGGACATAAAGAAGAGTCGACAGCCCTCCCTGCTAGACAGTTAAAAAATAAATCTGGGCAGATGTTATTAGAATCAGATGTGTTGCAAAGGCACACTTACTCATTAACTGTGTTTTAGGAAGATAAAATCATATGATGAATTTCTACAAAGACATTAAATATAAACATAAAAACCACTTTGAAGTAGAGTCTTAAATTCTCACTAATGAAAATTTTATAGGATATTTGTTCCTTTATTCAGTGAACATAAATACAATTAAATATTTGTGATTCGTAGGGCCCTGGGAATAGCAAGATGACCAAAACATGGTTCTATCCTCTAGGAGCTCAGGTCCTACTTAGTGAAGTAAAACACCAGTGATTATAGAAGAATGTGAGAGTGCTGGGGTAGAATGTACATAGGGTGTTAGGGTACAAGGAGATGACCTCATAGGGCTCAGACTAGGGAAAAGTTTTCTAGAAAAGATTTTCTCATGGAATGATCCCTGGCCTCAATGTTTCTCACAGCAGGTAAACAGATTTTTTTTTTTTAAATTGCACAGCCAAAATTGGAAGGGACACTGATTTCTAAGTTAGTTTCTGTATTTTTACTTCAGTGCAATATATTTGAATTCTCTAGTAGACTCAAAATTACTTTTTGAGAGAAGTAGACACTTCACAAAGGATATATATATATTTCTCTGTGGCAGTCTTAAGGATTAATAAAAATGATTCTAACTGGATTATGTCAGTTATTCTATACACTAATTTCCCCAAATTTCAGCACATACACACAGGTATGATTGTGTATATGTGTGTGTATGTAAAATAAAATACTTACATATATGTATACACATTGGATACTACAATTAAGGCAGATCTGAATATTTTTTCCAGGCCAGGTACAGAGTAGACTTGCTAGAAATACGTATCGAAGGGTTACAGGTTTTGATCTCCCTCCCTCTTGCAGGTGAGTTAAACATAAGAGTGATTCCAAAGACTTAAGTTCAGAAAAGAAAAAAATAATGACTTTACAGGGGAGAACCTGGCAAAAATTTACCTTAACCAGTGCTGTCATGTGGATATCATGTATATCCTGATATGATGTGATGAGAAGGGCACTTCATCTTCTTGATATTTTTTCCAAAAAACCATTGGCCCAATATAATCATAAGATAAATATTAGAAAAATCTAGATAAGAGGATATTCTACTGGATACCTGGATAATGCTCTTCATGAATGTCAAAGTCTTGAAAAATAAGAAAAGTGAGAACCTGTCATTGAACAGAGGAGACTAGGGAGACACAATTAGAATAATAAATGCAATGTGTTACCCTAGTTTTGACAGAACTTAATTTTCAAACCACAATAACATAAGCTGCAGATAATGGAGGAAACTGAATGAGATGTATATACAAACTTTGTAATATCTTTGAAAGTTTTCTGTAGATCTAAAATTTTTCTTTAAACATTTAAAAAATTCTTTGTAAGGAGATATCTAATATAATAGTTGATAATGCTTAATTTCTAATGTATAATTTTTAAAAATTTTACTTCAAACCAAACAAGAAATGAACCTGAATTTGTTGTAATTTAAAGAGAATGTTTTGTACCGACTTTGTAGCTGTAAGTGAAAAAGAATCCATGATAATAAATGACAAAGATAATTAATACCCACTATTGAACACATTGAAGTGAAATGTACCTTCAAAGTTTAAATATTTTTTCCCACTTATTTTTCTTATAATTAGCTAAAATTAGCAGTGGAATAGAGGTAAGAAATGGTGATCTTCAAAAGTCATTGAAATATGTTACAAAAATCTTCAAATACCCTTTGAATGTTGTCAACCAAAAATTTTAAAAGATAAATAATTACCCCACATTTATATCTGTATATGTGCTATCTTGTCTTAGAAAAGAATATGGGGATTTAAAATTTTTTTTATTGTGTGTATGTATGTGTGTGTATATATACATACACACAAAAAATAAGTTACAACAAAATTAACACATCTTAGAAAGTCTGGATGGTGCTGCTTTATGCACTTGCTATAGTATGTAACAACTTTAAAGAAAGTTATAATATATTTGAAGAAAGCATACAGAGTGCATTAAAACAATAGAATAAAAGTAGTGACTCAGTAGAAAGAGGCACCCCAGTTTGTCTGTCTGTCATCTGTCTGTCTCTCTCAACTTCACACCCTCACTTAAAAGCACCTCACTTAGAAGTACTTAACAAGAATTCTTAGAGGCATCAACATCCATATTGTTGAGACTCACAATGCATCACCTACCAGTCCTTTCACAGATATAACTCTGCCGACTCTGTAGTTTACATTAGTTCATTGTTAAGGTCACAGCTTGGATCTTGCCATCACATTCTTTTCTCTTGGACCACAGCACTTGGAAGCAGTGTGTTGTCAAAAAAGAACTGGAATCACATATTCAGTTAAACTATTTGAAAGCACTAATATGAATCTGTTTTGACAAAAACAAAAATGGCCATTTTACATGGTCCAGCCTAATACTGAAGTATTATAATATTATTAACCTCACATCTTTCTACCTTTTTTTGACCTACTGAAATTGCACTTACTCACTCTTCAATTTGCCTTCTCACTATCTTTAGAAATCAACAAAACATAATGGAATTAATTTAGAATTTTTAACTGGTGTGATGTGAATATAAAATTCTAAGATTGTGGCTCTTTTTAGTTTTGGTGTAATTCGGTAACACAGTAATCTTCGTTTACTCAGTAGGAAGAAAAGAGAAATTGATATAACATGTTTTATCATTATTATCTTTTTCATGAAGATTACATAAAGATAAAAAGATACAGTAGAGATGTATACTAGATATTTGATAAATGATAATTCCCTTTCTTCTCTTTGGTGTTACTACCAACCTGAATCCCAAGGCAAACCAATAAAATCATTACAGGCCCTCATTAAAATCATTCTTTTAGAAAGTAATTGATGAACACTGATATTTCTGGCACTATACTTTGTTCTAATGATAAGTTGGCGATACTGACCTTCCTTGAGCTTATCATTTAATAAGAAACTCTGGTAGAAAATGAATAAATAAACCCATGAAATCAAAATTGTTTTAAACTTAACAGCTTTGAAGTAAGCATACAGGGTGCATTAGAATAATAGAATAAAAGTAGTGACTCAGCACCTCTCTCTCTTTCTCTCTCTCTGTCACCTATCTTCCCAACCCAACATCTGTTTTCTTATTACTGTTTCTGATTTGATTAATTTTTCTAAAGGAAGTCAAATCATGTGGTTGATTGTTTTAACTATGATGAATTCTATTTGAAGTTTACCGCTTTTTAATGAGCCTTAAGATAAAAGATTTATATGTAACAAGGACATTTTTTTTGCAACATTTCTTAAATATCCCTCCATATTCCAACTACATGAATTGGCAAGCTAGATTACTTCATTCAAGTTCTTTACTTCTGAGGGTCTATTTTGAAGAAAAGGGTTGATAGTTGTTTCCTAAAGAAAAGGAAGAGCAGAATGCAGGAGGAAAGCAGGTACGGGTTAGAAGAGGAGATTTAGGATCTGCCAAAGGGAGAGTTGGGGTCAGTGAGATCATTCAAAAAATCAGCTTTTAAAAAAAGTCTTCAATTGACTTCTATTTTCTCAGTACTACCTCATGCACCCTCCTCCCACCCCGTTTTGCTCATTTTACCACAGTGTTTGCTTGATGGTCCTATGGAAACAATCTTTTGAATGCTTGCTTACCCTTTATTTCTAACAGCTAAATTTTTCCTTTAGTTTGGGCTCCTCCATAAATCCCCTGTCTTATCTGAATTCACATATTTATTTTTGTGTTTCTTATGTTCCCTAAAACTTTTAACCCTGAACTGTCATTGCTCAGGTGTATGAATCATTCCTCTGTGAGACTTTACCTCCTTAAAATCAGTGATTATAGCTGTATGTTCACATCCCTCAAGATGTCTGTCATGTTGCCTTGTACAAGGTAGAATATTAAAAAGGATTTGAAAGAATAAATTTGAAACAATAAATGTTTATCCACAGTTCTTTAATTTTTGATCATCTGTAAAGGATAATATTTCTACAGCTGTAGAGTGTTTTCTGTATTAAAAACCATTAAGTTTTCCTAATAAAGATGCTTTGCTCAAGTTGTAACGCCAAGTTGGACTAAATAACTTTTAAGACCTCAAACGTGGCTACTTTGTTGTCAATACACTTTCTAAAAAAAAGTTAAGATTTAATTAAAACAAAAGATTCCTTCACTGAAAGAATGCGAAAAATGCATGAGATATTTTAACTGATAGAATTAAACTATTTTCGACGGAGAACTACTCTTTAGGTTTTCTGTACTTAACTGGCATCTGAAATAATCACTGTGTACCTGTTGAAACTGGTCGTCTGGGTACTTATTAGTCAGAGACAGAAGTGTATCACTGCCTCCAAAGTACCTCTCTTTTCCTTTTCTCCTTCCTTCCTTTTTGACCCACTTTTCGCTTCCTATCTCTTTTGACCTTTCATATGTCTCAAACTTGTCCTTGGCATGTGTGGGGAACACACTGCTATATAACTAATAATATATAAATAGATTACGGACCTTTATTCTGAGTATTTGAGAATGTACTTGGCAAGATATTTCTGATCCACAGAAGAATAATCAATAAGGCTCATTTATTTGTTCTGATCCCTTTTGGATGTCTCAAACTCTCCACTGGCATATATGGGGGACCATATTGCTATATAAGAGTAAATTATTTATGGACCTTCATTCTAGGTGTTTGACAATGTACTTGGCAATATATTTCTGATTCACAGAGGAGAATACGAATCAATAAGACTTATTTATTTGCTCTGATTCCTCCTGAAAAGTGCTGAGATAACTCTCAGCACCCTTGCTGTCCCCATCTCTAGTACCCAATATGCTTCTGAGCATGGCTAAAGAATAGGCATCATTTGTCCATCTGTCATTACTTTCTTCCAACGTAGTATTATCCCAGCTACAGCTGTGGAAATTTTCTGGTCCGTAACTCTGGATAAATAACTCTCTCAATTTATCCTAGTGGAAAAAATTGGCAAATAGTCATACTCTGCCTGTCTTTTCCAAATTAACATGAGGCTGCTAATAGAAACATTTATGTAAATGATACATATTAGCAGCTGACCTTGAAGAATAATAGCATTTCTTACATATAAACAAGTCTCCACTTGGCTCTTCACTGGTAATAATGATCTAGAACAGGTGTTAATTCTCAATTTGCAGGTTCATTATAGATCCATTAGAGTTTAAAAGTTGAGCATTTCTCTCATGCAAGTCCAAATTTTGCTATTTTCATCTCTATAGTGGGTTTATGTTCTCTTACTTCCAAAGAACATATGTTCTGCAATGGTAATATGGTCCATAGCATATTCAATATTATACAAACATTCTTTCTCTTGAAACATTTACCTATAAATGTGGTATATTCTTAGCTCCCCCACTCTCATTTTCAAAGTTCATTTAGATGACAAACTGGATTTCTTTTAAATGTTTTTACTTTTCCATACACTTTTATGAAAGTTTATACATATTTCTTGTGCTGTATTCTCAAGAGCATTTATTTCCAACAACGTGGATAAATATATTGCTGTCTGGTTGCATCTTTGGTTTTCTATAAGGGAAGAAATAATCTGAAAACAAAGTGACTTAGTTCACATTGTTCCACATTGAAATGATCAGCAGTGGACACTTATCTTATTTAAATATAATGGTATTTTTTTTTTTAAGAGGCTGTTTTTCAAGATGGAAAGCATAATAAAGTTACCTGGTGAAGCTGTAAAATGTTGAAAACTAGAAATCTTACTGGAGTTATTGAGAGAAATATTTGACCCAATATGAGATGCACCGAAATGTAAGGATGTAAGTATGTTAGAAATACAACATTTTGGAACTATTGTATATCACCATGAATGCAATAGAAATGGGTAAGACATACAACAAAGCCAAGAATACTAACATAGATATCAGGTCTACAATGTATAGAAATAAAAAATCGAAAATGAAATAACTTATTTGATGCAAAAGTAAACAATTTATGGTTATTTTAGTTAACAACAAAGTATTTCAGTACTTGAAATATCCTTATATGTTATGCTATTTTAAATTTATTATAAATATTTTTAAATAAAATGAGAGTTTTCCATTCAATTAAAGGTACATGAGAAATAATTTCAGAAACAAAAGAAAAATGAAACAAGAAATAAAGCTAACATTTGTTAAGTACATACTGTGTGCCACTCCTTTAGAAATTTTCACATGAGGTTTTTTAGTTAATTCTCAAAAAATAGCCTGACAGGTTACGATGCTGTCATTTTGCTGATAAAACAATTGAAACTTTTAAAAATTTGATTAACGGAGCTGAAGGCACACAAGTGTGGAGCAGTAGAGTCAGGATTCAAATTCACCTCTTATTCTACCATTTCACATTCTTCTCGGAGGAAACTTAGTGACATCCAGCTGGACAGAAATGCAGGTGCTTACTTGTAGGAAGGATCTGAACCTGCATTAAGAAACAACATAAAGCTATTTCAGATGGAGCAGCCATGAGGCAGAGATATTAGATTTTTCATGGTTATTAATTACAATGGGAGGAAGAGCTATTACATTAGAGATCTAGTTTAGTAAAAGCTGTTCATGGCAGAGAAAGCAGAAATGGTGTAATAAAGAGTCGGCAGAGACACCATTAGGTATTTTTTTCCTGGCATATTTGACTCCCAGTTAAGGGCACTCACTGAAATGATAAAATATGAAGACCTAACAAAGCTTAGTGACTGTGAAACAGGAAGGAGAAACAAAACACAGTTTTGTATCCTCTCACCAATTAAAATTTGAAAATGAAAAGCATATTTTGGAAATGCTTGTTCACTCCCGTGTTTTAATTGAAGATAGCAAGTGCAGAAATACCTTGAATTCCAAGATCATAAGATAGTCAAAATAGCCTGAAAGCTTTTTTCCAACACAAAAGCTAATGGTGCTTACAAAAAAAAAAGGTCAGAACCTCAAACTTATTACAGTATGAGAGATATGAAGTTAATAGAGAAAAGAAGGCTAAATGATAAGCATTGAATATTAAAAAAAAAAAAAGATTATAAAGTAATTAAAGGCTTCCAAAGGTAGCTTTCAAATGTCCTACCTCAGGGACTGGGATGAAGGTACTGTCATTAATAAATAGGGCTAATGTCACAAATTTGTTTTCCACTCGCTGTGCAATTAGCATCTGGTTTAATAGAAGATAATTTTTCCATCCAACTGCCTGTCTAATGGATGGGCAAGAAATTATTTGGAGACTACATCTTAAAATTTGGAAAATTGTGACATCTTGGTTTTAAGAAATTAAGAATTCTCTAGTAATGTTAAAGATTTCCATCTCTTATGAACAAGCATCTCCTCCACTCCAACTTATATATACTACAGAGAAACTCATATGCATATGCATGACAAAAAATATTCTTAATATGAACAACAGAAAACAACTTGAATGACCATAGCAGGAAAGTGAATATATTTATATAATGGAATACCCTATAGCAGGTAAAATGTGTGAGCTAGACCATTTCTATCAAAAGAGTTAAATCTAAAAAAAGTTAATGAAAAAGATTAAATGCTAATATAGGTTTTACTGGTCTTAGAATATTTAAAATGTGCAAAATGATATTCTACATTATTTATAGATATATATTCATGGAAATTATACATTTATAATTTACATTATTTGTAATAATATATAATATGTGTTATTTATAGATGTATGTTTAATAAAAAATATATATGTATAATATATTATGTATAGACACGGAAATGAATTTATCTTAGATGGGCCTACATAGGATTAAGGAAGAATGTAAAGGGGATCTCAACTGTTTCTGTAAATGCCGTGTGGAGCGGGGAACACAGGTTGTACTCTTTAGGAAGCAAATTCTAATTCAGAATTTAGTGTGCGGGGTGTTTATTAAGGAGTGTCTTTGGAATCAATATCTGTTGTGGGAAGAAGAGAGAAACGAGACGGCAGAGAGAGCACTTAAACTGCAATGCAAACCTAGCGGCAGCCTGGGCAGAGGCCATGAGGACCTCTGTCGCTAAAACAGTCAATCTAAGTTCTCACATTGGGCAAAAGTACTGAGTCTTTTATATCCCAAACTACATCAGTCTTTAGATATCAATCACTCTGGAAGGACTTGTTTTGCAAAGAGCTAATAAAGAGAAGCAGAGACAATCCCTAGGGACCTAAAAGCTGAAGACTCTCAATTGACGGCACTCAGAGCAGTGTCTGGGTCGATAAATTCTTCTTTTGAAGGGGATCTGGATACAGATAAACCAAATCAAAGGACATGAGTAAAAAAAAAAAAAAGATATGAGTAATAAAACAAGAAATACATATTTGCAAAGAATTTGGTTAACAGAAGACTAATTTTCTTAGTGCTTAAAGATTTCTTACAGCTCATGGGGAAAAATAAACCAAACAATCTAATAGACAAATAAGCAGAGAACATAAACGTGTTATTCACTACTTGCATACACATACATGCACATGCAGAAAAATAGGCAAATGACTTTTAAATTAATGAAAAGATCAAGGTAAAAGAAATACAAATTAAAACCATAATTAATTAAAATGTTTAATAATAAAAAGACATTCTGTGAGCAAAGATATGTGAAATATTATAGTGATATATTGATATAAATTGTTTAAATGTATAAAGAAAAATTTTGCTTTATATATCAAAAATATTTTTAAAGTTTATGCTTTGACCCCAAAATTTCCCTTTCAAAAATATATCCAATAAATATACTCACATATATGCACAGAGACTATTCAAATTGTGGAGTGGAAAACATTGAAAATAAAGAACTAAAATCTCTAATCTGGGATCCATTAAATAAATGATTTTAGATCCATACATTGGAACAATATTCAATCACTTAAAAAGTATATATCCCTTTTTATGGCATGAAAAATTAAAAGCAAAATTTTTAATGAATTAAGAACAGTGGAAAACACTTTTAAACCGTTTATGTTATATACTCATACAACACACACACGTTATGCCTGTTTAATGTATAGAATCTCAGTAGATGAATACATTACGTATAGGTAACACTGTTATAAGAAGAGACATTAAGGAATTCAAGGTCAAGGAAAAAGAACATATACTTTTCATATTTGTAATGTTCAATTATTTTTCCTATGAATGCATTTCTTGTTAAAAATACCTTAGGTTTTCCAATGATCACCAAATAAATAACAACAAAAATCATGTGAAAGAAATAGGCCAAAAATCCCAATAATTTCTTGTGGTGTTAAGATTTTTTTCTATTATTCTTACAATGAATATATATATATATATATGTGTATATATATATGTGTGTGTATATATATATGTGTATATATATATATACACACACATATAAAAAACACACATATGTTTTTTATATGTGTGTATATATATATGTGTATATATATATATACACACATATAAAAAACATGACTTCATAAGAATATATTTATGAAAATACGTAAATATATTTTTCAAATATAAATAATTTTTCAGTTTGAGTATCAGAAAGGGAACATCGAAGTTTTGTACAAGTTTTATGTTTCTTTAAATTTTATTTCAAAGCATATTTTTTATATTGCCTTAGGTATTTAAATTTTTCTTAATACAAATTAATAGAAACTTTATAAAATACAGATGACGAAGAAAGAGAAATGCTAAATTTTCATAATATCTACCATTAAGAACAGGCTAACATTCAAATTTTTGTTGGTAATACATTTTGATGAATTACACTTATTTTTTGTTTTTTTTAGTACATAATCCACCATAAATATTTCCATGCTTTTCATATTCTATGATTATAATCTAATCAATAATTATGTTTCTATTTTCATAAAATGCTATTTCGATGTTTTACTTTAGAAAAATAAAATATTTGCCTTTTGCATGAAGCTGCTTATATTTAAGAATATGTTAATTATTTTTCATAATCCAAAAGAGGGTACCTTTGCCATTTAATGACAACTTCCTAGAAAGAGAAGCATAAGGTAGCAGGACATTATTGTAATTGCTTGAGAAATGGCTGAGTGAATTCAGCTAAATATTAGCAATTATAGAAAGTCACAGTGTGAAAATGTTAAAAATTAAAAAACTCTTATAAAGAATTTATAATAAAAATTACTGGATAACAAATCTTTGCAATCTTTGAAAATATACCAACAAAAGCAGTTCAGAACATTTTAACTCATATTCAGTATAATGATTTCGTCTCTGAAAATGAGCAATGCATACAGAAGAGTTGGGGGACTTGGTTTGCATTATAGGGGGTGTGCTGATCTTCTGCCATGAAAAGCATTTGGGCATGTATTCTAGACATTAAATTATGGTAATTGAAATGGGAAAATGTCTGTAGCCTTTCTCAATGTGTTTGGGTTAGTTGCACATGAACATCTGCTTTCCCTTTGTAACCCAAATTGGAGAATAGCATCAATTTGCAGGCATTAACAACTTCTGCTCACAAAACAGCAGACAGCTCTCTGTTGGAACACCACACCATTCAGTGTGCTCAGGGAACAGTCTCTTAAGTGTTTACACCAACATCAAGCCAAATAATGCACTTGCTGCAAAGGAAAAGGATCTGTGTTCAGCCATTTTGTGTGGATTTTTCTTTCTTCTTTTTCCTTCTCTCCCTATCCTTGAATAGATGCAAGAGTTTATAACTTTGCAATTTTAAATCATAAATGGCAAGCTATTAAAAGTAAAGTGTTTACAATATAATGATATGGCTAAAAGGTATTCCAATCTAGTTATCCTAACCTATTCATCCTATTTCTTATAGAAAATCATAATATTTATGTCACAACCTTTTTCTGTGTATGATATACAATATTATTTCTGTAACTAAATATTTCCATTCATAGTTGTTGACACATGTGTGATAAATGTGCACATATATATCATTTCAAGGGATACATACTATTCTATTTAGAGACATAAAATAATTATGTTACTAGTCTTCTATAAGAAACATTGTGCTAATGTGAACAATATTGCGATTTTATAAATGCGTTTTTATTCATTTACAAATTATATCTACATTAGAAATTAAAAAAAACAGAAATATTGAGTAATAGTATATGTATATTTAATTTCTGTTGATATGGCAAACATGGAAGAATACATATATATTCACTGTGGCTGGTTTATTCATTTTTAAAATGTGAATAGTAATAGTATTTACTATAAATTTTAGAAAAGGTCAATGATACAATTTTATTTATCTTCCTGACTAGGAGACTAGTTGTTAACAACAATTTTTTAATAATGAAAGTTTCCCCCACATATTTAAATTTTCTCTTTATTGTATGGAAAGTCAGTATAATACCTTTTGTTTATCTGCATTTTCTTTTCTGTTTCATTGACTTATCTTTTTTTACTTGTATTGTTTTGGTACAGTACTTTGATAACAAATTTCCTTGTCTACTTTTAAAGTAGAAAAATAAGTTGTCTATCTCTAATTTGAATGCATAGAAATCTATATCAGTATATGTAAATCTCTTATTTTATTATATTCCCTTTTATTCCTCATTCCCATTCTCTTGAGTATTTACTGTATGTCCTTGTAGTTTGCTTCTAACCATTTATTTAGAATATATTTAGCATGTTACGTATATGTTCTTAATTTATATAAATTGTATTTTGTTATAAATCTTATCCAAATTCTGACATTTTACTCATCATTATGTGTTTGAGATGTATCCATGATGTTTTATGTAAATCTACATTATTATTCCTGGTTTATACCTGGAAATTCATCCTGTGCATATTCTACATATTTTTATTATTAAAATTATTAGGATGACATTGGTCAATAAAATCAAATAGGTTTCAAATGTAAAATTTAATAATACGTCATAAGTATATTGCATTGTGTGTTCACCACCCAAAGTTAAATTATTAGCCTCTCCTGCAAACCATGCACATTACATATATAGCTAACTATCTTCTCTTCCCCTCCCCCACTTCCCTCTGGTAACCATTAACCCACTGTCTGTGTCCATGAGTCTCTGTTTCTACATTATTTCTGTTGCCTCTGATAATTTACATAAAAGTTGCCCTTAAATCTTTCATGTTAAAAATAGTTGAGTAAAAGCCATTAACATATCTCCTTGTGAAAAGATGTAAAGTTTCTTTGGTATCCAAGATAGTGCCAAATCATGAGTTTACTAAGTCATGTATTGTGTGAACACACAGAATGTACACTCCAAGAACTGGACTGGTTTAAAAAATTCTATCTGCAGTAAGTGAGAGTTATAATTGTGAGTATTTGTATTTTGGATCAACATCTAAGATACTTTGTTATCTGGAGCTTTTTTTAAAAAATATATATTCAGTGTCTCCTCTATTTTCTCATTTAAAATGGGTATAATAATAGTATTTACTTCATAGATTGTTCCAAATATTTAAAGACAAAATAATTTCAATTATACACAAAGTATTTGGAGAATAGAGAGGAAATACTCCCTACCTTATATTAGGAATTCATACCAAACATAACAAAGACATTTAAAAAAAGAAAATTAAAGACCAACTCTTTCATCAACATATAAGCAAAAGTTCAAACATCATCACCTCTATTCAATATACCACTAATGAGAGTGGTGCGATAAGGCAAGGAAAAATAAAATAAAAGAATTAGAATTGGAAACATTTATTTTTGTTTTAATGCCCAAATGAATCTTCAGGTAAACTCCTAAAAGGCACAAATGAGTTTAGCAACTTCACTAGACAGTGATCATTATACAAAATAATTAATTTTTTATCAATTTCTTTTTTATATACCAGAAACAACAAAAAAGAAAATGAAATTTAAAGAACCAATTTCATCAAAAATACTAAGGATTTGGGAATAAATCTAGTAGATAATGTGAAAACTATAAAACATTATTGAAAAAAAATTTTAAATCCCACATAAATGTAAAAACATACCATGTTAATAAAAGAGGAGATTTAATATTTTAAGTATGTCAATTGTTCCTAGATTTATCCTTAGATTCAGTGAAACTCAACCAAAATCCCAGCACTTATTTTTAAATTATTAATCGGTGAGTGAATTCTAAAACATAAAAACACAAAGGACAAAAATTAGCAATGGAGATGTTTTTTTTTTTTTTTCCATCCATTTTCATTCTCACCTCTATGACCCTACACTGCAGAACAGACTTTGCAGCTCAGCCTGGTCTAAGGTGGGAGTGGACTGTGGAACAGGTTAATCCAAACTTCTTCCTGCTCTCCACATCTAACACCTCCTTGCTTCACTTGTATTTGAAAGGACCCTCCTTTTCTCACTGCTTTTTCTCGAAATATTTTGTGCTGTGGCTCCTTCTTCAGCCAGATCTCATGGCCCAGTATCTTTCAAAAAGTACTTGTAATTATTTTCCTACCTTTAGGTATTCACCTGATTTTAGATTTATTAATCTAAATATGAATTCTCTGCCTTTCTGTAGATTTAGGATGAAAAGAATCAACTGTAATGTGTAGCATGGATTTTGATCTAATTTTCCTGTTAGAGTTTTTCCTTAGAAGTCCTTGCAATGAAAATTGCATATTGAATACAGAATATGTAAGATCTTAACACAAAAGTGTCTTAAAACAATAGAGTCTTAGAATATTAAAATTAGTAAAATTTTATACCCTCTTTCTTATCAAAACATACTTAAAGTTATAAATAAGGTATTATAGATCTTTATATGAATACATATCAATGATTTCCATGAATTGTCTTCAACTTCAGTCCTACATTTATGACTTTCTTGAGGCATCTCTCTAGATTCACCACGTAACTGGCAGAATCTCCAGTTAATTTAAAATAGAAATGTGATTTCCATGATGAATTAACATATATATTCAGTTTCTAAAATGAAGACTCTAGGCTCAGTTGAAAATATTTTTTCTGACTCCCATAAAATCTACTTGGAAGAAAATGACTTATAGTTTCCATTATTAGTTTCCTGGAGGCACAAAAATATGCAGTTTTTGCTTTATCAGTTTATTAACTACTTTCTTTTGCATATATAATTTTATACATGTATTACTTATGAATCCAATAGTTTTTTTTCCTTAAAATACTTTAACTCATAAGAGAAGTCACTTTATAAAGTACATATTAGCAGTAGGATATTTATCTAGAGAAACAGATGTTCTTAGAGGCCTAGATTTAGCTTAAATGAAAGAATGTTACCAATATGTCTTCTCTATTAAAAATAGCTCAGAATCACATGTCAAGAAAAAAAAAGGCAAAGAAAAGCATAAGAGAATTAAGATTAGTGTTCTGAGCAGAAACTGAACTTTTTGAAAAAAGGTGAAAAGAAATACGTAAAATGAATGTTTTCAGTTGTAAGTGCATGAAAGAATTGATAAAATATATCATGTTCTACATGACTAAATATAATTCACTTGAACTCTAATGATAGGATTTATCATTATAAATCTTACATATTCTGTATTCAATATAAATTGTTTAACTTCTCTAAACAATTGTTTCTTTTAATATTTGATTGACAAGCATTTTCCTTTTGCTAAATTAAACATGAATTTCAGCTTCACTTAATTATACATTTGGGGAGAAAAGAAAGATGCTTTTTTTTTAATCATAGGAGTGTTAGAATTGAAGCAAAACTCAATCTCATTTGAAGCTTTCTTATCTCCAAGAGACATGAATACATTCACAGTGATATTCATGATAATGATAATTTTGTAGGTGTGTTACGAACCAAAATTTTGTCTCTCTTTTGTTTTTAAATTTACATTTTTAAATATATCAACATGATTATCAATAGGTTTTATATATTATTAATAGGATAATATTTTGGTCTTTTAATGCAAATATATGTCATTTTGTTTACTTTTAAGCAAAGGATATGACATTAATTTTTAAAGTAATAGTTGACTTGCCTACAACCAATGAGTATGCCTACATATCAAAGTTAACTTTCATCCTTTAGATATATCTTTGAAAGTTACTTCGTTTTTTAGTTTAGAAAATTTTCAGAAGTTTTTGTTTGTTTGTTCGTTTGTTTTTAACTCTGAACACGTAACAGATTTTCTAAAAGATTAAATGCAGTTTATATCAGGGAGGTAACATGACAAATCCTAGAATTTTAAATATTATCGACTCTAAATTTATGTAACATTTTACACTAAAAACCCGTGTCAATAAATGTATTCTTCATTTCAATTATTGTATTCTTTATTTCTGATTGTTTCTTCTTTATATTTCTCTATCTCCTTTTTTTATGTTTCCTATCTCTTTGTTGAAGTTCTCACTGAGATCTTCTATTTTTCCCCTAAGTTTATTGAACGTTCTTATAACAAGTGTTTTGAACTCTGAATCTAGTAGATTGTTTGTCTCCATTTTGTTTAGTTCTCTTTCTGGGTTTTGCCATGTTCTTTCATTTAGGACATGTTTCTTTGTCTCCTCATTTTGGCTGCCTCTCTGTGTTTGTTTCTGTGTATTAGGCAGATCCTCTAGGTCCCTCAGTCTTGGCAGAATGACTTTATGTAGTAGGTGTCCTATGGTGCCTAGTGGCACAGTCTTCCTGTTCACCTGAGACTGGTTATCCACGTGTGTCCCTCATGTGGGTTGTGTGCGCCTTCCTGTTCGAGTTGAGCCTTGATTGCTGTTGGCACATCAGTGGGTGGGACTGACTCTCAGGCTGACTGGCTGTGATTTTCACAGGTAGCAATTGCCTCACTCTTCAGTATTGCCTTTTTTTTTTTTTAATTGTAATCGCATTACATAGAAGTATTAAATATACATTTTGAATCCAGCTATACCTAATACTTTAAATTCTCTAGACCTTCATTATTTTTACTCATCTTTCTCCCTAACCTCTGTATTCCTGATGAATATGTACTTATCTTTATAACTGAGTTCAAGGAACATTCTTACAAAAAAATTTCTGATCATTGTTTAAGGTGGATAAACTACTTTTCCCTCAGTTAGTTAACTGTGGATGTACTGTTCACGTGAGCCCTCTCAATGATAAAAGGATAATTTACTAGATTTTCTGATTCTTTATCTTTCCAGTGTGGCCCCTTTATACAGTGATAAGACTGGGGAGGGTGTGTTGGGGAGTTAGTTTGGGATAGCATGTATTATACCTCTTAGTCAGCCAGTGCAGGTATGTAAAATATGTTGAACTCCATGCTGGATGTCTTTATGTCTGATGAACCTATAATAATAAATAGCATATATTTATATTCTATGAAGAAATATTTATTTATTATAAATTTTTCACATATTCAGAATTTCGGTTCTTATGGACAGCATTTCCGACTCTTAATAACTTCAGAAAAATAGAGTGTCCTATTCATATTTTAGCTCTTTATTTCTTAAATGGTAAATATATGAAAAACACTCTTTACCTAAATATTTAAATGTGTGTTTGTTTTGTTCATTTACTTTCTTAACCCTTTCTCTGGACTTGTGGCTAACACATTTCACTCTGTATGCTCAGCATAGCTACACTAAACTTGATTGTGTGTAAACATGCAAAAACAACCAAAAATAATTTGTGCCTCTGTTTTCCAACTAGTCAACACTAAGGATCTACTAATCTCAGATGATCTCCATTAAGCTTTGGGGTTAACATCACGTGCCAGGACCGATGTTCGAGATGAGTGGAATTCCTGAGACATGTCCACTATGAGAGATGTGGTGAAGGTGAAAGAGGGCCTTATTAAATGAGATCTTTAAGAATTATTGCCCTAAATAATGTTAGGATTAACTATTTTTTTTCACATTATGCCATGTAACTTTTCAATATAGAAAGGCAGTGCCTAGGAAGATAGTGGAGCTTCCTGTTAAAGCCCAGGTTGGAGCCAAGTTGTCTGCTCTTGATTCCTAGCTCTATTATGTACCTGTTGTGCAGTTTGGGTAAGTGTCTCTCTTTCTATCCTAGAAAACTGACCTAATAATACTACCTGTCTCTTAGGGTTATGGTGAGTAATTCAATGAATTTAATACCAAGCTTAGAACACTGAGATCAATGAAATCCTCGATAAGAAAGGGCCATGATCTAGAAATCCTTTGATCTATTATTTGGAAAAAATAGATTCTTACAATAAGTTTATCATCCTTTCTTTCTTTCTCTCTCTCCCCTAATTTTGTTCTTCCTAATTAGACGTTTTTCTGTTAATGTTCAGAAAGGTAAGAAAGTATAGCCCATTACTGGAGTCTCTTATATGGAAACCAGAAAATGAGGCAAATTAGTTTTTTTTTGTTTGTTTGTTTGTTTTGTTTTTTAATGTTCTCAGTTAGATTCACATCAACAAATCCATAGTGGAGAAATACAAGAAAACTATTTCATTGGTGTTGCTTTGTTTTCTCTCACTTCCCTTGGTCCCTTATCTCTTAGCATCACCACCTTCCCCCTTGGAGTTCTTCTTTCTCTTTGTCTCTGATCCTTCTGCAGGCATTTTGTTATATATGATTTCACCTTAAAAATAATTGCCTGTGTGGCAATTGAGAAAGAGAGCTTCGCAGCCACCAAATGGGTGCAATCAACATAGGAAAGATGCCCTCCTTCTACTGAGAGAATAATCTACAGCAGAAACAAGCATTTCTAATGTTGAGATTTAGTATGATATCACAACTCCAGTTATTATGCCAACATAAGTTTCTATTTCTTCTGTCTTGCCAAAACCCTTTACTATTACTTTATCTTTATATGGCCCAGAGTTCCAGAATGTAAGTATAAAACTTGCCCAAGGTCGAGAGAGTAGTCATCTGCCTGTCACCTGTCAGTTTTTATTACTTTATTTATTTTTTATTTTTTCTATGTTTTGCTTTGTGGGTTTTTTTTTCTTCTCCTTTATGATAAAGGCAGAGAAGAGAAAGAAGTTTTTGTTTGTTCTTGGTGGATATTATAGAGAATGTTCAACGGCAGGGAAAACCGATATTGTATGAGCATGAGGGATACCCACAGCTCTCGGTGCTTAGTATAAATCTTTCAAAAAAATAGATATTAAATAAATAACCACTTGACCATGAATGGAGTCGACATTGATGAGACACTGGTGATAGTGGAAACAGATTCAGAACAATGTTGCTGAAAACAACAATCCAGGTAGCACTAATGGCTACTTTCTGGATCACTTGGAGCTGCTGAAGCATCATGTGTCTATGTCAATGACTGTGACTGTGACCTGACCGAGATGGCCTTGACATTCCCCTCAGCTTTACTAAACTTTAGACTGATTTATTCCTGACTCCAGACCCCTGACCTCCCTTTTTTTAGATCATTTACTTTAGAAAACTTGTAGTTGTAAACTCTTCCTCTGTCTCTTTGAAATGTGTATAAATTTTCTTCAAGGCTTTCGCCCATTTTATAAGCCAGGGCTGTGTTTCTTAAGGATACAGGAGCCATTTCTTTGAAATGTAATCATCGAGGATGCTAGCACCCATATGTCCTACTGTCTATCCAGGGCAGGAGCCTAATAAGGAACTCGCCTTGTCTCAAGTTGTAAAACTACAACCCTTCCTGAGGAACAGAAAAATTTCACTTTTCCTTTAGATAAAGCCAATTAGCCAATACAGATGGCATAAGATCCGGTAGCCTATCTCTTAAAAACTCTCTAGTCTTTTATTTCTGGATATTGCTGAGTATTCATACTTGGTTTATGCTCTCTCCCCAATCACTGGCAACAGTATTGGAATGAAATTAACTTCTGTCTTCTCATCACGTCTGGTGATTTTTTTTTTTTTCCCCTAACAGGCCCAACCAAGAGAGTGTAATATGTCCAAGTGGTTACTTAAAGATTTGTCTTCGGGAGTAAAAGCAGTGGCAAAGCATGGGAAGCAGCTCTAGACATGGGGAACATATAGCAGAGAGTTACTAACTATTATAACTAGGAGAAAAAGACATCCAGATACATAGAATTTATTCAGTAAAAAAATGTGTGTGGGATAAAAAGAACCAAGTCTCTTACATAATCCTCACGGCAACCCTATGATTTGAACTCAGTTACTCCCATTATATAGTTAACAAAACTGAGGCTCTGACTCAACATCATTTTCGACTCAGACTCAAGGTTACTCCTAAGCAATAAAGCTGGACTCAAACTGAAAAAAGAAAAAAGAATCAGGTCTTCTGACAGTACACATACATTTACAAAAGCATGAGGTAATTGAAGCTGGCTACATATAAGAGACTGTTATCTTGTCTGTTGAGTAGTTTAAACTGCAGAATAATTTGGAACTCTTAATGAAAAATATGTTGGGTGGCCTTTTAGGCACACCGTTGAGTTGCTTTTAACTAAAGAGGACATCTTCACCTTTAACTGTATTTATGAAACCTTCATGCTAGTGCACAGTGAAGTCTAGCAGAACCTTTTTGACCCGCCTCCCTCACTCTCTCTTTGACATCTGGGCTCTGGCATTTTTATCTTCTGTTCTGAGACTACATTGAAGAATGTTATTTTTCCTCTTCTGTCATTCACCTCATAACCCCACTTCTCAGTCTTCATTTATTTCTTTTTTCAACAAAAACAGTCGCTGCAGGATTTTCTTTTGACTGTAATTTCTGTAATTTTTGACTGTAATTTCTGTGACAACCATAGAATTAACTAACTTGGAAAGAAAAGAAGAGCAAGGAGAAAGAGGAGAAGAGAAAGAATGGAGAGGAAGAGGAGGTATGAGGCTAAAGAATAAATTGCCAAGCTTCAGATTATGACAGAAGAGGGTAAGGCAAGTGGGGAAGAGATATGCACACAGAATAGTACAGGTGAGCAAGGGTATAGACACGGACAAAGAAATGGCTAGTTTCATAAAATGACAGAGGCATGTTTCAGTGACAGCCATCATCAACTGGCCTCATGAGGTATATAAATATTTAAACGAATTATTCAAACGACACCTTATGTGTTTTGTGAAAATATAAGGCCTTTGTTTTATTTGGGACTAATTGAGTCATTGTCTCAAGTATTTACAAGATGAACAAAGGGAGTAGAGATTCAATTGTCAGTACTATCATGTTCAAAACTGGTAACTTAAATAGTTTCTTTACGTAATATTCAATCACAAATAGAAAATATTCTTAGTTTTTCAGAGATTCAATTTCCTAATGCCTTCTTGGATTTTCTCCAGGATGGCATCTGGATGTGTGGAAGGTGAGAAAAGTGTTTTTGCTTTTAAAGTGGATGCTAAGACTCTGAGTGTTTGTGGTTGGCAAAGCTGATTTCTAAAGCTGGACCAAGGTGATGACCCTTGTCCACCCAGATGTCTCTTGCCTGATAGCATTTGTAGTTGAGGTATATGGTTTTCTGACCTCAAGTCTGAAATCCTGTGGGAAGCTCAGAGCTCAGAATTATTTCCTGATTAACTAGTGCCCATCTCTGGTCCTGCTCATTGAATAATTCAGTTTTCATTTAGACATACATGATATCATCTAATTAGGCATCCAAATGAGTATATAAAATATTGTCAAATTTGATGTTTTTTATTCAGGACTTTACTGTGTATCATAGAAACTGTGAGATTAATGAAAAAGTGTTTCTAGAGTATATATTATTCGTTAGGGTATATATGTTATATTACCTTATAGTATATATTATAGTACATATAGTATACAATTATATATAATATTTATTTTACAAATATATTATGTATAATAGAATGCATAATATTATAATATTAAGTAATATAAGCTTCAAAAACAATAGTTGTTGCAAAAAAGACAATGTTACAAAGACATAACTAGAGGCTTTAGACATAGATTGATTGATTGATTGATTGATTGATTTTTTGGTTGCCAGATTTCAAGGCTCCTCCATTTTCTAGTTGTCTATTTTTGGATAAGTGATTTATCTTTTGGACTTCTTTGTCCTCACCTGTAACAAATATAATTCTAGTACCAATCTCATAAGACTGTAATGAGAATTGCTAATTTATTACAGTACCTAAACAGTGTCTGTCCAGCTGTAAGTGATCATTGTTAGCTACCCAGATCATCACCATCACTGTCATTGTTATTATCTTTATTATGATGTCTCAGCTTTATATAGAAGGAGAAAGAACTCAGGAGAATTTCCCTGGTATATCTTTCCATATATGCAGAGAAGTCACAGATAAGCAGGAGAGTGCACTTCACGTGACTTAAATAAACTGAGCTTTTGAAGACAAGTTAAGCCTCTGTTCAGAATAGTAAATTTAAATATCAGACTTCCTTGCTCTTCTTCACATAAAGCATTAATAGTCTATTAATACCTGCTTAGTGGCAAAATAAAGAATTAAGGGCAGCAAGTACTGGCGTTGGAGTGAGAAGTTGTAAATCTGGGACCAATTCTGTTTCCTATTCATCCAGCAATTTCTAGAACTTTCATGAGATTACATTTCTTTCTCAGTAAAGTGACATAACATATGATTATGTATTATAAACAACAAAGTCCTATAAGGATTGTCAGTATTCATTTAAAAATCATTTATAAAGTGCTTACGCTATTAAACATTGAGAATTATTTTTATGGTTTTGTTCTTCACCACAACTCTAAATTGTGAGTCTTGACTATTTACTTCTGATGAGAGTGGATAATAAAGCCTTTGAAAGAGAAAAGACTGTATTCTTAAAGGCCACGGACACTTATAAAGCAAAGGAAGAAATTTATTGTGGGAATTTATCAGCAAGCCCATAAAAGCACAGAAACCACTTTTAAATCCTTTTTTTCACCCTCATTCCTAAATCTAGAATGCATAGAAACACAAACAGACAAAATAAGTTCTTCAGAGTTTGCTCTGTCTTAAGGGAGAAATGAAATTTGTTCTGTTTTGTTTGTATTTACCTGAAAATCTGCATATAATAAATGTTTTAATAGTATACCAAAGGACTCCAAGAACCTGTTACAGTAGCAATCCCCATAAATTAAATTTTGCTTGTTTCTCTTTTGATACCCTGCTTTATTTAGAATCCTGGTTTTTTAATGAATGAATTTTCTTTTACATTGTATATGTAAATCTCTAACATAAAATAAAAAATAACATATATTCAGTGTGTACTGCATAGTCATGGTTCTGTTAACAGACAGCAGACTCTAAGATTATGCATTTTAAAGCTGCACACAGACCATTATTATGTGGCATTTGAAATAGATAGCTCAATGGTTTTAAAGCTCAGTAATTCTCAGGACTTCATGCCTCCCATATTCAATTTTGCAAACTCCAATATCCTGGTCAGAATCTATATATCCAAGGACTGCAGTAAGATTAAGAGCTACAATAATATAAACAAACTTTTTTATTTATCAGAAAATAAATACACGTTTTGAAGATTTTTAATTTACTAGATATCGAAAAATATTTTTATCATGTAATATTATCTATTGTCAAATACTACATAAAAATAGCTTTAAATATTAGTTTCATAGATATCATTAAAAACAAAACAAACAAAAACAGCAGTTTCTTGCTCCCTCCTTCCTCCCCTTGCATTCCCTGATTCCCACTCCACAGAAGTAACCAGCCTCAGACAAAGGAGTTCTAATTTAGCTCTTCTACTTGTCTGTATTCTTATATAATATGCTTGTACTCCTGCACAGATATTTATTCAAATGTAGATATTACCTATAACCTTGTATTATATTTAGATATCAATGTGACCTACTTCACATTTTTTGAATTATTGAAAAACAATAATTATTTTCTATTCGGATTTTTGTTTTAAAATACCTAAATTTTCTTTCAAAGATATAGCATATATCTTACAACATTTCTTATAAGGTTTTTCATTATTGAAATATTTTTTTCTTATTCTGAATTGGCTCTGCTTATTTTTAATTTCTTTTTTTGTTTGTTTTGGTCTCTATATTTCATGACGCAGTTTTTTTCAAGTATTTGGCAAATCTTGGTTGTCTAATATATTAAGAATGAAGCACTGAAAAGCTAATTGAAAACTCTCGGTGTATGAAAAGAATTTTTCAGTAGCAAGTGGCACTTTAATTTGAAAAATCATGAAATTGTTGGATGATGTATAATTTTCAAAATAATAGATTCTCTTTCCTTCGAGATGATAAATTCTTATGAGAGAATTCCTTCATCTCATGCTTGAGGGAGAGAACCTTGCCAAGCTCCTGAGAACAAAATCAGGAAAAGGCTGTGAGTCTTGTGGGTTGCAATATAGTCCTTCAATTAATTCCCATTTCAGTATTACTTTTAGTCCCTGGTAGTGTTCCTGGATTCAGCTTCTTGGGTCGGTATCTACAAAGAATAAGCTGCCAGTCTTCTGTTAGAATGAGGATAGGTTATTTCTTTGCTGTGTGAGTTGATAGGGAGGAATCTGTTAGGCTAAGTGCTTTCAATTCTATTGACATTTGCAGAGCTATCTTGTGTGCATCGTTGAAACTTTCTGGAGTTCAGCATATAAGTCATCTTGCAACTGAGGTTTCCTCAACTATCAGCTTCAGTGTTATATTCCTTTATTTTGCTAAGTCAGATAACACTTTCCCATATGCTTTTCAGCTTAAATAATGCTACTATTGTTGTCACTATTATTATTTTTTACTTAGAATATATTCTCTTTGAAAACTTCCTCCTCATCAATTTAAAGGAGTTTAGAAGGTAATAAATATAAGCAAGTGTTTAATATATCGATGTTTAAACAAAAGTTCACAATGCCCTTTTTTTTAAATGAGATCCAAGCATAATCATTCATGAGTACTATGAAAGAAAAAAATTTTCAAAAATTTTACAAGTTATACGGCAGACTTTTGATAGTTATTTTCCATTTAACACAACTGAGTCATTAGTTTTTACTGCCTTCATTTAAAAAGTATTCTGCCCTTCCTATTCATATCAGCAGATTCTTCTATATAATTAAAGGCATGATACTAATTATCAAGTTATTTTCAGTGGACTCAGAGTGTCCTTTGCTTGGCTATTAAAGTTTTACTTATGGGGTTTCCATTGTCCCTTGGTAAACTCACACTTGTGCTCTATTTTCCTCTTTCCTCGACTATTAAACAAGTAATCCACTGTTGAACCAGAAAACAAAGACGGTGAATACTTTATTAATTTTAAAAAGCAGTGTTTAATCCAACAGATTCATAAGAATTTCAGGGAGAATTTTTCTACATCCAGATCAGATGCAAGGTACTAAAGTTGAAGAAATTGGTGGAAGGCCCAGAAAGAGGACGAGGACACCAACTTAGAGAGGAAAGCTTGAAACCAGCAAGCAGAGAGCCTCTGTGGAGTCCTTTTTGCTGCCGCCTGGTGGGAGCTGCTATGGGGTGCAGCCAGAGTCACCGACCTGTAGCGACACTGATCTGTGGAGCTTGATCAGCCCCACTTGAGTGGCTCAGGACACTCGTAAGACTCCTGAAATGGGCATTGACACATGGACCAAAGCACTGTGAGAGTCTTCTAGCAAAGACTCTATTAACTATTCTTTTCTCCTTTCTGAGAATAAGGGAGGAAAATATCTTGGCTACTTTCTTACAGTAACAGATTCTCAAAATTAGTTTATGGATTTTTACATCAGAATCATCTGATATTATAGTTAAAATACATACCCCTCAGTCCCACCTCTGCAGAATCCCTGGAGGCGAAGCCCAGGAACTTGCATTTTTAAGAAATACCCCTAGATTTTTGTTATGCCAAGAAAATTTTAAAGCCTCTGCTATTATCTCTATTTTGAATGATTTGCAGAGAGTATTACTTATATTAATTAATGAAGAAATTAAAATATTTCTGTTTGCTGTTTGATAGATTTTGATTTACATTTTTATTAAGAACCTTTATTATTTGGTGTAAGTTTTAATTGCCTGCATATGACCTCTAGTTTATGATTATTCCTAACTATAAAACTACTATCTATTCTTCCATTTACCCATCTTTCTCATTAATTTGTTCATTCATAAGTTGAACAGACATTTATTAACCAAAACTATATATTAAGCATTTGGTAGATGGTGACCACAAAAAGGTGACTATAAAAATTGCAATGTAAAAGAGAGGATCAAGATTTAAGAAATATATACCTAGGTATGAATCCTAGATATGTTATTCATAAACTATGTGAATTTGGGCTATTCAGTTTATCTCTGTATGTTTGTATACTCAGCTTCAATAAAGAAATAATGATTTCTACTTTGCAATATAAATGAACAGCAACTCATATAGTTAATAAAACTGTACAGTTTGGTGTATAACATATAACACCAAATCTTGTTAGTTGCTGTATTTTTATTATAATCATTATGAGTATTTTCCTTTTACACATTGTATAATCTCCCTCTTCAGGACTACACTGTGGCTGAGGATGTAACCCTGACATGTCTTGAAGCTTTGGTCTGACTTTCTTCCAGGGCTTTCTTCCAGGTGTGGAGACTAGAGCTTGGAAGTAACTTCCAAAAGGGACACACTATTATATTTTTACCTCAGTAACTAAGTGAACATTCAAGAATACGTTTATAGAGTCTAGAAGTAAAATAAGAAGGGCAAGATAAGTGTGAAGCTAAGAGCTCCAGAAAATGAGAGAATATTTGGATGAAGAAATTCAGAAATGTAAAGAGTGAAAAAAATTCTCTGAGTCAAATTTCAGTATTGGTCATAATTTTTATTTGGCACCATCAATATAGGCAGAGAAGGGAGTAGCAATGAAAAGAACACTTCCTCCAATGTAACTCATAGCCCAGTGAATGAAAAACCATAAAGATGACTGACAAATACACCTCATGAAAATATAATAACAGAAGAACGTGCAAAGTCTTATTAAACCACAGAGAAAAAAATAGTTAAATTTAGAGATTTCAGAGAAATCTTGAAAATACTTATTGTAGTAAATGCAAACTCACTCCTAATATTTGCAAGGTACGGTCAAGAACACAAATAGAGACTGTACACCATTAATCTAAATAAAATTTATAAATAAAGCTTACAAAATTTTATACTAAACATGTTCTAAACTCCTGCTATCTAAAAATGAGAGGTAAACACATAATGCTATATATATATATATATATATATATATATATATATATATATATATATATATATATGCCTTATTATTAAATTGTACACCTGAAACACTGGATTTTGTTAACAAATGTCACCATAAAGCATAAATTTTAAAAAATAAAGGAAAAAAATAAAAACAATGTTGACCTTCCTAACAATGTTGAAAGTCAGTGCGAATTGAAATACTTTTAATTTGAGTTTTCCATGGGAACTTGTTGGGACAGGAATAAAAGGCTTTGAGCTCCAGTCTTAGGAGCCCCTTTTCTTTTAGTCTCTGTCTACCACAGCAAGGACCTATGGACGTTCCAGCCACCTGTACTGTTCAACCTCCATCCATCACCATCCCCAAAAAGCCCCCACCCTCGGCCACCCACATACCTTGCCTGCCTTGGCTTGTACGAAACATTGAGTCAAGAACTTCGGGCAAGAAATTTTAGATTTCCAGATACAGTGGACACTCTCTAGAAATGTGGAGGATTCGGGTTTTGGTTATAGGCTCGCCTCATCCAGAGCAGTGCCCTCTAAAACACGTGGCCTTGAGCATGAAACCTCTCTGTGGCCGTACGTCAGTTTTATGCAAATGTTCCATAGAAAACTTGAATATAGATAAGATAAATATGGGCCATAAGAATGGACAAGAATTCATCTGAAGGAGAAGATAAAGCTTTCTCTTAGGAGATAACAGGATGAGCAAAGGTGCAGAGATGAAAAAAGTGGTTTGTGTGGAAATTGTTAACCTGATGGTCCTCACAGGGGAAATACACCTGCTCTACAGCACACCTGGTGCACAGTGAGTGCGTTGCGGTCTCCGGGGTGTTACAGTCAAGGATTTGGGAGGGCCCTTGTGCATATCTAGATTCCCAGCCTAGCACTCCATTTAGAGGCCTCCTTAGGTTGGGCCTCTGTCAAGACCTCCTCACAGGGAGGACAAGAGGAGCTTGAAAACAGTTTTCTCTACTCTGACTTAATTCTCAATACTTTTCCACTCCTAGCTCTTCCTTGTCAACCTCTTCCAGCCCTTTGCTCCATAAAATGGCAGGAGCCTTCTGTTTGGGACTTGCTGGCTCCCTAGACTGTGTTCTCAATGAGATCATTCTGCTCTGCCCCCCACTCTATCATCACTCCAGTTTGCACTGATACCTTTTTCCTCTGTCCCTCACTCAGTGCAGTGTCTTGGGGGAAAATGCTATTGTAAGGATCCATCTGTCTTATAAGGCTAGCAAATACCCTTTTTACCTCTGCACAGCCATTATCCTCCTCTGGTATATAAGAAAATAGGTTTTTATTACAGCATTATTAAGATAAAATCTCTTTTACGTGTTGAGAAATGTTATGTTTAAGAAGAGGCAGAGCCTAATGAAACTTCAGGAAGTGAAAACTTTAAGCAGTGGCTGCTTGTTATTCACATTTGCTTATAAAAAAGGCCAAATTTGAAGAAAACTCATGCAAATGCTACGTGATGTATGTTCAAAAGAAAATTTAGTAACCAAAGGCTAGTTTTATTTAAGTGTTAATGTAAAAATAAGTATTATTAGGACTGTACAAATTAAGTGTCCATTATCTTTGTAAAAGGAAAAAAATTAGTTGTTCCAATGTTAAAAAGATTTAAAATTTTATTTTAAGACAATGTTGCATTGTCATAGATAAGTCTGTTCTTGTCTCTTTTTCTGGGTATAAAGTATAATGAAAAGTAAAGGCCCTGATTTACACACACAACTTTCTCTTTGCCAGAATAATTTTATGCTTATTAAAAGTTCCTGATTATAAGTGTCAAAGTTTTCTTATTCTGGCTCTTCCAGTTTGGCAATGAGGTCAGGTTTTTTGACTTAGAACCCTTCTGTTATGCCTCTACCTTAGTACCAACAATACACATTACAACATAAATAATATGGCCTGAGCTCATATCAAGTATAGGCAGGAGGGGGGAGATATCAATAAGTCTATCTAGAAAATGAAGGAATATTAGCTTTTGTATGTGGACAAGATCTCAGGGCTTGGAGATATGGTATCTGAGCATAACTGAGTGTTCAAGGCCAGAGTGAAAATCAGAGAAAGAGGCAGTATGTAATACAAATGAACCAGGCACATAGGATGGGGAAAAGAAACATTTGTTGCTAGGAACAGAGGAGGTTCAGGGCCTGCTGGGTTTATAATCCCAAAATGGTTCCAGATGTTACCTATAGATAAAATAGGAGTGCTAAAATATGGTTAAAATCGTTTCTCTTTAGAGCAATGACAACGAATCCAAATGACTACAGAGGACAGATACATAAATGAATGTGTAAGAGCATTATGATCACATTGGATAATTGGTGAAAACTGGCAAAATGAAGAGTGCTCATGTTGTTTAGTGAGAACATCTGTTACTCAGGTGTAGGCAATTATTGCCATTTGTCAATAAGGCCCAATGTTGCCATCCATAGATTTAAGAGAAGCTGTATATCTACAATACGGTTGGAATCTCCCATTAAAAGTGTTGGCACACATTAAGAAAGAAAAAACAACACTTTACACAGAATAACAGAACAAAATTTGCACTCAGTTGCAGACTACCAGTTTGAAAGCTCTATTTAGATAGCAAGAAAAGCTGTGTTGGAAAGTCAAAGTCTGACCCTGACCTCCTTGAGAAATCCCTGTGGGCATTGGCCTAATAAAGGCTCAGTAATATTGAACGTTATTAAACTCTGTTATTAGTTAGAGTAAAACAGTTTTCCCTCACTCTACTAGTTTTTATACGGACAGTATTCGCTTAAGTGAACTACTGGACTCTATCTGTACCCTTATTCACTTTGCCCAAAGGGTTGTGAAGTGAGACTTGGTTAGTGAGTTTTGCAACAAGAACTTGATATGCATGGCCCTGCCCCTCCTTTCTTCCTCTTGAGGATAAACTGTTCATAGGGCTAAGTTACTTACTACCATTCCTCCAGGTATTTTTCCATTACTGAGAAAATTGCTGCCCCAGACCTGTAAAGCTTGGCCCAAGCTATTGAATAATTTGCTCAATTTGGGAATATTGCTTGAGCAAGTCTGCTTGTTCAATGTACCCAGAATAATATCCTGCAATCTGAACATTCTACAAGTTACATTTTTGTTCCCACATACTGCTCCTTCATTTTTTTTTCAAATGGAGTTATGTGGGAAAGAGAAATGCTGTCAGTGGCCTTTTGAGAGACCTCAGTGAATGTGTGCCAATTTTGTTTTACCATCAAATATTGTTCTATTTGAATATCTACTAACATATCATAGAAAACTATTTTGAAAATACCAATACTGTTCAATATTCAATTACAGAAGTTTACCTGAAAATTATTGTAAAGTCGATGGTAAAAAGTAAGATAGACTCTGTTTTCCCATCTGACATGTGAAGAGCTGGGATTCCTCCCTTCCATCTTTACAACAAAAAAGCTGAACAATTTGTAAAATGGCAGTACTTCTTAGATTCAACAGATAATTGAAGTCACAGAGTAAGCTGCCACTGTAAAAAAATGGAGGAAAAAAATGAATATAAGAATCCTACCTTACAGGAGCAGATGCTCACCCCTGAGGGTAGTACCAGTAGAAACACTTATTTAAACTGTGACTGATGGATTGCTGAGGGTTCAGTATGGAAAAAGCTCAAGTTAAGATTGCAGGGTGTCCAGTTTTAAAGGCCTCCCCCCACATTCATGGGTTTTACCTCCAGGACCAGAAGCAGATTCTCAGGGTGAAGACTAGAGAAAAATTCCCTTATATGTTCAGCATAGGGAGGGGGAAAAGTAACCATTCTGAAATATACTCAGGACATTCTGTTCATCTTAAGAAAAGCCTGCCCTCAAAGGAAACTCTTTTGCCGGATTCTATCTATTTGCCTTGGGTTTTATTAGCACAAAGGCTATTTGAAAAAGAAAGGTTTTCAACAAGTGGTTCTAGAACAACTGAATATCCAAAGGCGGGAAATATCTAAACACTTTTCACAAAAATTATTCAAAATGGATGATAGACCTAAATGTAAAATGTAAAACTATAAAACTTCTGGAAGTTAATATGGGAGAAAATCCTGAGTTTGGTGAAAAGTTTTTGGATATATCATTAAATGCCCATGAAACGGAATACTGATAAGGTAGATTCCATTAAAATTAAAAATTGCTCTGCAAAAGACAATGTTAAGAGAATGAAAGAAAATTTTTATATAGACAGAAAGAAAATATTTGCAAAAAAACATATCTGCTACAGGACTTATAACTAAAATATACAAAGAACACTTAAAACTCAACGATAACAAAATAAATACTATTTTGAAAATTGGCAAAAGATTTAAACAGACATCTCACCCAAGAAAATATACCAATGGTAAATAAGCATATGAAAAGATGCTCAACAACCTATAGCATTAAGGAATTAAAAATTATTTAACTTCTACTATTTGATCTAATAACCTAGAATTGCTCTCATACCATACCCATGAAGTGATCAAAATTATGGGATTTATTTTTCTATTTTGGAAGTAAAGAAGCATACAATCACAGCTCTTTTAATTAATTGGCTTACTCCATTTCTTCATGACTTGGTTATTGTAGAATGCTCCAAAAGGTAGCATTGCAGAGCAATGTGTGTCCTCCAGAGGTCAGAAATCTAAATTGTAGTTAACTAATAACTAATGTAATAACTAATGTAGTTATCTCATTCAGTATATCTAGCATATAAGAACAAACAAATCAGTGTTAACCTTGAGATTCAATTAACAGATACAATGCAATCATACATATCTCCTCTAAAAAAAAATTAAGTAAATAATGAAATATTATCACAACACAAAGTAAAACCTTCACAAATAAATGTTTGAAAGCATTCAAAAGTATTTACCAATACCTTAAAACAGTTCAAATTTACATTTTTATGAGGGATTAAATTCAGATAAATAATATCTTAATTTCAAATTCTTAGAGTAATTCTGGCATTTCAACTTATTATCTCTTTGACAGAATGAATAGCATATTTTTACAAATATCTGTTATTGAAGAGTCTGTGCAAAGAGACAAATTTTCAATTTAGGAAAATTACTGGAATTTTTAGTATCTCATTATTATTTTTTTTATAAACCCAATTGTGAATATTGGCATTTTTATTTGCAGATACAAGGAAGTTGCAAAATAAAATACTGTTGAGAATTTTCTATTAATACTATCATCTTTAAATTAATTTATAAATGAAGCACCTCAGATAATAAAAATTCTCAGAATCTTTTGTTCACATGTGGAAAAACCTTTTTAGAATCCTGTGTATGTGTGTGCATGTATACATTCACTGGCCTATGTTTGTATATGTGATGGATAAGACGGGTCAGGGAGTTCTGGAATACAATGTATAGTGTTAGTATAAATGTATGGAATTGCTCAAACTTCAATGATATAACCAAATATTTACAGGAAGGTAAATGTATAGTTTGGATGTGTTTATGTCAAACAGACAATCAAAAAGAAATTTGACATGTGGATGCTTAAAGTTTGTTTAAACTACTAAGGAGAGAATATGATAGTGTCAATAAATGGGCCTTAAAATTATTCCAATTTTACTCTGATAATTATATTTCTAGGAATTAACTAGGGGAACTATACAAAGATGTTCAGAAAGATATATCTACTAAGAAATATACTATAGTATTATTTGTTAGAGTGATAGAAAACAAACCAAGATCCTAGAATAATAGTATATATATTTGATGCGATGTTATAAATGAATAAAAATATGTTTTAGAAGAAAGTTAATTATGATATGAGAAATTGTCCTTGTCATAACATTATGTGGGGGAAACAAAGAACAAAGTTTTATGTACAATATGATCATGATTTTCTTTTAAAACACACACATTCATTTAGTGGAAAAAATATTGTATATTAAAATCTAAATAGTGGACGTTATTGTGGGATTAGATACATTATAGCTTAATTTTATACCCATTTTTTAAAATAAATAGAATATACAAATAAATTTTAAAATTAGTACACACTTTATCTAGGACATGGTTCAGTAAAAGCCACAAAATAAGAAGTTGCAAATTTCTTGGATTGCAGAAGTAAATAGTTAAAAACCATAGAACTTACTAAATAAGATCTAACTGTGATAGTTTCTAATGAGAAGACATGAAAAATCAAGAAGGGCGTTTCATGAACACCTTCAAAGCCAGACAAGGAAGAATGTCTCATCTCATATCTCACCAATGTCACCTCTATTGTTAACTAACATATTCTTAAGGGTATGTCCAGTATTTATGGAAATAAAAGAATTAGGAAAATTGAATGAAATTATTTGAAAATATCTAAACCATGTATTTTTTCCATTTGAAAATTAGAGGTTATTGCATTTATCTCAAAACCATTTAATTAATATAAAATTACCCAGAGTATCTGATTAAATTCAGCAAGTAATAGTTGATTTTGCTATGATGAGCTCTGTGAAGAGATGAAATCAAATGTCTCTTGCTTTTGAGAAGTTTTCAAATGTGAATGTAATAGGAATTAATTTTTCTTTATTTGGCTTTATAACAAAATCATACTACCTATTAATCACTGATAAATGAAATAAATATATGAGATAGTTATATGCATGTTTAGAGGTATAATTTGTGTGGTTAACTGAAGATTATTTCAAAGGAAAAACTATGAAATTATTGTTGAGTTAGCGAAGCAGATATTTGGTACTGGCAGTAAAGCAATGTTGTGGGAATCTGAAAGAAATAAATAGGAAATGGAAAAAATGGCTCATGACTTTTTGTAAGTTTATTATCTTCATAAAGAGATAAAATATGTATAAGAAGTGTCATGAACACAATTGAAAAATAAGGTACCCTCAAGAACACGAGACTGCAATTGAATATGTAAGCATTAAAACAGGTTGAGCAAGATTTTCATTTGAGTTGTACGAACAGAAAAGCAGGATGGCATTTTTTTCTCAATACTTTTCTAAATAACAATGAAATAACAATAAAAACAATTCCTAACTCAGTGATAAGTTATACAAATATGAATAGTATATTCTTAAATAATTTTCTTGAATTTATGCACAAAAGCAGTTTTTTAACTTTTATGTAAAAACTAATGATTTGTCTTTGCAATTTCCCTTACTTTGATTCTCTAAAAAGAGAATATATTAATTTAAAAAGCATGTGTGGTTGCAGATAAGATGAGTTGCCTACAAAATATCTCTTGCTAGCTGGTAACTGGGAAAACAGAAGGCTTCATAAGATTTTGAACATGAGTCTATCTCAGCAATCCTATTGAAAACCCAATTATACTTGTCTCTCCCTTTCTGCTTCTTTTGTATGTTTTTAATCTACTTCTGCAGCTTCACCTAAGGCAGTCAGAGTTTGTTTCACCTTTTTCAAAAATGTCTTCTTTACCTAACATAAATCTTTGTCTTAGTAATTAATTCATTAAGTGAGCGTGTTTGTGGTATAAGTACTTTTGCTTACTCTGAACATAATGTAGGTATTAATACATTTCCTCTCTGAGGAAAAGGTATAAAGATCTAAATGTTTTCTTTGAATATTTACGTGCTTGCAAATAACTTAGGTAGTTGCTTACTTTAACTCAAAAACTATATTCTGGAAAAATGTACGTGGTCATTTCCAAAGTGGTATTTTACTCCCAGACAGTTAGATAAATCATAGTAGAGACAAATTAATTATTGTGTCTCCTCTTCATTTTAATGTACATGTATATATATCCCCACCTTGTTCCAAAAAAATAATATAGTCAAAGCAATCATGTTTGAAGCCCTGTAGCTCTGATAGAGTATGGCTGAGATGTTAAGATTGGTAGAATTATAGAGACTACAGTTTGGAAGTGACCTCAGAGGGCATCTAATTTAACTGGCTGCCTCGTGGTTTGATGCCTTCTGAAAGGCTCAGAAGTAGTGGCTGTGCAGTTTCTGCTTGAATACCTCCAGGGAAAGGAAACTCACTCCTAATACAATTAGGCTTTTCAGTTTCTGAAAAGAATAGTTATAAAGTTCTTTATATTCTTAAGATCTATTTTATAACTAAAAAACCTGAAGTCTCATATTCTTTAAACATGTAACTTTTCTCTTCATAGTTTTAAAATTGGAATCAGAATGTGCATCAGAGGGCCTAACTGAAAGGGAGTAATAATCAGTTCCAAAGGTAGATGGCATTGAACATTACCTGCTTTTGAGACAGTTATTTATTTAGTTTTTCAGCTGGAAATATGGTGAACCAGTGAGCTGAGAATGTCTATATACTTTTTAGAAAGTTAAGAAAAATTATAGTAATTGAGTGGTTATATTAGTGTGTGTGTTCATGTAAATATTTGTATCTGTGTGGGTGTATCTGTGTGTTTATTGTGTGTCTGTGGAAGTATCTCTATGTGCATTATGAAGGAGTGAAAAAAAGAGATGTTGTTGTTAGCTCTTCTTCCTTGGATGTCATTTAAACTTATTCCCAAGTAAGTTTTAGCAATAAAAATTTGACTGTTATATCTGTATCTTTGAATATCTGTGTTTTTACTTGAAATGCACAATGATGTGAATAAATCTCAAAATTATTATGAGTAAAATAAACCACTTTCTAATTCTGCTATTAATTTAAAAAGAACATTTCTATTATATTCTGCAATATTCTAAATATATGCTGTCCAATATGTCCAGTAGCTGCATGTCCATGGCCACTATTAAGAACTTGAATGTGGTTCGTGTGATTAAGGAAATAAATTTTAAATTTTATTTAATTTAATTAAAATTGAATGTTAAGTAGTCACTTGTAGCTAGTGGTTACTATTTTGGACAGCACAATTTTATTTCTTGTTTTGGATGGTAGTTAAATGGGTATGTACAATTGTCAAAACTCATCAATCTTAAACCCTAATAGTTTATTAAATTTGCATTATATATCAAAAAAGGCAAAAAATATGCTGTTTGTGAAAGTTTCCATTTAAAAACAAACAAAAAATAAAACTTGAAACACAAAATGACACAGTTTTTTTAGGTCTACTTAGGACAATAAGAAGAATAAAACTTCATCTATCCTTAAAATTCAAATAAAACCCAACAGATCAAACTATTGAAGAAGAGTTTCTAGAGCCAACGCCATCTCTGTTTATCCCAGTCATTCTTAAAAATTTTCAATTTATAAGCTGAACCCCACAGTATGCCATCTATTACTAAACTGAGTGACATATGTGATAAATTGCCTTGCCTTAAGTAAACAGACGCTATCTTGGGTGTGATTACCCACAGTGGCCAACCTCTAATCAGATTAGTTCTATGAGCTCCAGCTCTTTCATTGCAATTAACTCCATTCTTTCCATAGGCTCCCCAGAAAATTCTAATATGACTAGAGTCAAGTAATGAAAGGGTTTCAGATTTTACCTTACTTGTAAGCTAATAATTTAGTCTGTCGTAGTTTCATTATGGCTGGTAAAAAACATGAAGCTCCTAAGCCAGAGACAAAGGACTTTACTTACAGGAAAACAAGAAGCATGAACTTCATGTTTATGTGGGTTCTTTTTGCCTTCCAAGTCCCTTGGTGGTAATGTGGGATGTCCATGTGGATGACTCACACAATTTAAGTTCATTTCAAAGAGGATCTCCAAATATAGGAAACACCAATCTTTTATAAAAGCCTGCATGCAAATCTATCCAAACTTTGTGCTGGTAGGAGACTTTATCTCCATCCTCCAAGGCTGTTCACTATATGAATATCTTGGACAAGATGGTCTGGAACAAAAGCTGTCTTCGTGTCTGTTTATAAATGTACAATAAAATGTCAACATTGAGTTGGCTATCCTTAGGAAGGCATGTGTACAAGGTGGTTGACATCTGGGAACTTGAATTGTAGATAAGTCTTTATGGTGACATAAAATTTTCCCTAAATTATAAGAGTAGCTCACTGTGACCAGATTGTTTATCAAAACTGAACACCTGCTTTCCTTCTAGTAGTCTGGAATTTTGGTACGTATGGCAGCCTTCAATAAAAATCCTGGGCAACGAGTCTCTAGTGAGCTTCCCTGCTCAACAGTCACACTTCACACATTTTGTCACTAGTTTTTGGAGTAATTGAGTCCTGTGTGACTCTATTGGGAGAGGATTCTTGGAACCATGTGCCTAGTTTCCTCCAGACTTTGCACTGTGTGCCTTTTCCCTTAGCTAATTTTGCTTTGTATACTTTCACTGTAGTAAATTATAGCTGTGAATACAACTATTTCCTCCTGAGTCCTGTGAGTCCTCCTAGTGAATCACTGAATCTGGGAGTGGTTTTGGTGATTACAACACAATGAGAAATTCAGAAACACAAAAGAATTATGGAGAATTATGTCCCAACACTTGGAGCTAAATTTTTTTGGAATCGTGGCACTCATGCCTTGTTTGGCATGTTTGTGCACCATACCACCGTGGCAGGAAGATAAATGCAATTCTATCAACGTACACTTTCCTAAGCCTCTAATTCAGGAACCACAAACAGGCAAACCATTACCAAAAGATAGCTTTGGTAAAGCTTATCTTGCATGGGTCTTCCTAACACTTACCTGCTTTTTTCAGGTGCCCCAAACCTCACACTTTGCAATTACCATTACTCCACTCAGTGTGACTCTCCTAGTTTCTAAAGATTGAGTTTTCCTATGTATCTCTTATTGTTAAAAAGTATTCGCCCCATATCAGATACATAAAATTCTACCACCTGCAGGAGTTAGCCAGTATTTTGATAAATTAATCTGAATTAATACATTTATACATTCTGAGATGCATCTGTTTAACTACATCAGTTCAACTCAAAAATATGGATTGCATGTCATTTATGAGCCAGTCATTGGTATACATGAAATGAACAATGCTTTATAGTCTCTAAGTTTTAAAAAATAGCATCGCACACTGAGAAAGCCACATGACAGTAAAATGGATGTTTGCCTGGAAATTAGGCAAACTGGATTCTAGGTCCTAATTGCTTGAGTTACTTTGGATAAATACTTCAGATCTCCCAGTTTCAGTAGTCATCTCTATAAAATGAGAAAACTAGGCTAGAAGTTTCCTAAAGTCCATTTCAGGTAAAAATCTTATTCAATAGCAGAGTTTTTTCTCACTCATTACATTAGAGATAATAATAATAGATACAATTATTCAGCATCTATTATGTCTCAGGTACTATCATGAATACAATATTAACAGTACCATCAATAGCAAATATTTATTCAATGCTTAGATGAGTTGGACACTGTGGTTTGCAGTTTATATCTCATATCAAGCCTGCAGAATGATTTATTAATCTAATACAAAAATTAGAAAATTGAGACCCAGAGTTAATTTGCCAAAGCCACAAAGCTACTGAGTGGTTATGATATGAAGCACAGTCTTTTTAATCCCAAATTCTTTCTGCTGGCAGTGTAGCTATCTACAAGCAGAGAATCGATCTTCTCTATAACCTCAGGCAGAAAGTACTTTGACTCTAATATATGTTATTACCACCACAGAACAGGACAGGAAATGATACCCTCAATGGCTCCTCAGCTTGCCAGCATTATTTTCTAATGATATTCGTTCATTTACTTATTAGTTATTTATCCATTTTGATTGGATATCAATTTTTTGAAATCATTGTGTTATGTGACTATATGGAGTAACTCTGATATTTAGTTCAATTTGTTTGGGATACAAATAAGGTCAAATAGAGTGTCACGAACATAATAGCTATATTTGTTTGAGCTGATATAAAAAAGTAACACAGACTAGGTGGCTTAAACACAAAAATTTATTTTCTCATAGTTCTGGAGGCTAGAAGTCCAATCAAGGTGTTGGCAGAGTGAGTTTCTTCTGATGGCTTCTCTTCTTGGCTTGTCAATGGCCTATTCTTCATTTGCACATGGTCTTCCCTCTGTGCATATGTGTCGTAATTTTCTCTTTTCATAAGAACACCAGTCATACTGCAGTAAAGCCCAATCTAAGGAACCATTTTTTCTCTTTAAGGACCCTATCTCCAATATAATCACATTCAGAGATATTGAAGGTTAGGATTTCAACATAGGAAATTTGAAGAGACACAACTCAGCCCGTAAAGTGATTTAAAATCCAGGCTCAGAAGCCAGACTGAGCAAATTCCAGCTTTGCTCCTTATAAGATATGAGGCCTTGGCAAGCTGGTTCTCTACATATCTTCTTGTTCTCATCTCCGAAACAGAAATTAAAAGATTAAAAGTTATTACATAAAAACCCAAGACTCTGGATGGTGACTACACAGTAAAAACTCAATGTACCTTACATATTATTATTTAATAATTCAAATAATGTGACTCTGAGTCTCCTCTCACCCCTGTGAGATTGCCCTTCTCTCCACCGAAGATCACTCCTCAATGGATAGATAGTCTCATTACGATACTTACTCATGTATTTCTGTTCTGATCAATTATTCTGCCTCCTTATTAGCATTGGGATTCATACACATCACCTTAAGACTGGAGAAATTACAACCAACATTAGAAGCTGTTTTAAATTAATAAGTCTTCCCACTATACCATCAAACTGGAGATTAGCTAATGATTTATGAGATACCCTTAAATAGGCATCTACTACCAAATCCAAATCATTGTCAGCTTACTTTCAGAGAATTGGTACCATTAACTGCTCAGTAGCTTTTATGTCAAGCATCTCTCAGAAAGAGAACTGAAACATCTCTACCATCTCAAGAAAGAAAGCTAAGGCAAAAAGCTGTCCTCTGAGATCTGTTGTTTAACATACAGAGTTGTTACAGAAGTCATAATTTTAAGATATATAAAAAATTTAAAAAGAATCTAATTAATCAGAGAAAATAAACAATAAAATGTGTAGAAAAAATAATAATAAAAGGAAATTAATGTATAGTACTTGAGACTTCAGGAGAAATTAATTGTCCTGAATAACTATGAAAATTTTTATTTCTATATTGATTTAGAATTTACTAGCAGCTAGATATTTCCCTAAATGTATTTATGTAATTTTAATTCTTTACAACTATAATATGAATTAAAATTGTTATATTCATTTTATAGATAATAAAAGAAAGTCACAGAGAGGTTAAGTAACTTTATCAAGGTCACACAGTTAGCAGTAGAGCAACAATGTGAATCCAAGTCTATCTAATTCCAGTTTCCTAATTTTTTTTCTAAATTACCATTATGTTTAAGTTGTAGTACTTATGTAGTATGTTTATATTCAGTGTTAATTTTAAAAAAGAAAATACTGTCTTTTTATATTTGGATATAAAATTATTGTTAAATAAAATATAATTATAATACTGTGTAGCTTTTTAGTAATGTTTAAATGTTTTTCAAATTTTTGCACACACATTAAGTCATAGAAAATAGATGATAGATGATAGATAGATAGATAAGGTAGACAGATAGATAAGATAGATAGATAGATAGATGATAGATAGATATAGATATATATAAAGTTTAGTAGGAAGACATATTCCCTGATTTTAAAAATATAAGAAAATAATGTTTTGTAAAACAAGTAATTTTACCTACATGACTTCTTAGTGACAGAGTTAAATCTAGTCATAAAACCAAATGGAGACAAGTGCTTTTTTCTCTTTTTCTTTTTTTTACTTAATTGTCCCACATATAAATTATAGATCTGCTGATTTCTGGTTTTGTTTTTATTTTTTGTTTTTGGCCTTTGGGGGCCCAAAGTGTTAAAGTCACACATCACATTGATACACAAAAGACAGAAATGTTATCTACTGACAGTCCTATCAACTAATTTATAAGTCAGTACTCAAGACTAGTTTTATCTAGATCAAGAGCTACATAGAATTTGTTTTTCATTGTTGTTATTGTTGTTGTTGTTGTTGTTTGGCTAGAGTGACCTTTAGAAAGATGTACTACTTAAGCAAAACTATTTTCAACCAGTCTAGCAATGATTCTGAAATCTTTATATCCTCACTCTAAATTGTTATTTTTTTAGACTCATGATATTATTCTACTGTAACTGGATATCCTGTATATAGCACTACAGTTTGGAATCATAGTGTTTGCTTCTTTTGCATTTTTCCTACCTTTAAATTCTTTCTTTTTTTTTTTGAAATTATGTATCTGACATTAAATCAAATCTTAGTCATTTAAAATGCACAAGAGTTTGGATTAACGAATAATTGGTTGGAACATAAAATTATCACACTTCTATTTTTATCGTTAAAATTTCTACTAATAAATTTTCTTACAGTTTTGTTCACAGCAGAATGGAGTGAAGCCAGATTGCTTGACTTTGAATCTTTGCTGTCTTATTTCATCCATGCCTCTGTATCTTACAGAACATTGTAAAACTTCTCTGTGTCTCAGTTGTTTACACTACAGGAGGCATCTTTATGTTAGTGTGTGATTTGGGAGCTGCATCTCTGAAGACTTAGCTTAATCATTGTTCACTCTACCCCAAACCAGAGGTTTTTATAATTTGTTAATTGCTTAACATTAGGTTATAATGAATCGTCCTTCTTTCCCTTGTAATAAACCTTTCTTAATTACTTTAAAGAACATTTCCATTGTGTTTGGATATTTGTGTAAGAATGCTTATAACTTAAGAACTATAAGTTATAAGTAGAACCATCATTATAATATCATGCCTATGTCCAGAAGTTCAGGAATCTAATTATAACAGACTACAGACTGAAATCTCGGTTACCGCATGTGCAGTATACAGAGAGTTATATAACAGCTAAATGTCAATCAAAATGACATCATGTGCCAATTATCTAGGAATGCCCTTGTAACAACCCCCACTCCCCATCATGGCACTAATATAATATATACCTCCCCGATTCCATGAGGTTATAGCCTTTGCTGTAACCTGCCCCTTCCCTTGGAGGGTACTTTAATCATACCTTCTATTTCTGTGCAGTTACAGCCTGTTTAGGTGTGTCTCAGTTCTTCCTTAAAATGTACTTTTAATAAATCTTACCTTTTCCAAATCTTGCAGAGCTGTAATTCTTTGCTGCATCGGGGAAAAGAACCGAGGACTCTCAATATTACCAGGGTTACACCGGAGTTCAGATCACCCCAAATAGTAACAATAACTCAATTATATATAATTAACTATTCATCCTTATGGCCATCTCAAAGTCAGTGTAATGTAAATCAAAATATTTGCAGAACAGAACAGCAGAAATAAATTTCTGAAAGTGTTTCCTTAAATATTAGATCTTATGTTGGTTATATTATATGTATAACTTCTCTAGAACTTTTAGTTCTAGGTAAATTAGATGCTGAAATTAAATAAAATTGGCTTGATAATGTTAACACTTAAACATCAATTAAGTTTTCAGACTCCCTAAAACATACATTTCATATATTTAACTATGTATTCATGAATATGATTATCTAAATGGAGAAGTTAGTTCCTCTATTAATAGATATCTCTGCCTAGTTATAAAATATAGTATATTGTTTTTAAAAAATCTTACAATTTTTATCTCTTATCTAAATAAAAAATATTATACATACTCTTAACATTCTGATGTTATTCAACATGTTTCAGTTAAATGCATACTCTGATAAAATAGTTACCTTGTGGTCTATCTCTCCCCACCTTTTTCTCTCTAGTTTTAATTTTTTTTTCTCTTATGCTATCTCCTGCAATCTAGTTAGAAAACATACTATTCCATTGTATTACTAAATGTGTAAAGAGTTTCATTTAATGAAACTTTTCTTGAACATTTACTATATGTCAGATGTAGGGAGGAAGCAAAAATCAGTCAAACATGTAAGAAAACCATACATATGTTATCATTTATGTCTAACATTCCTGTTTTAAATTGCAAATCATTGTCACTAGGTCTATAACAAAAGCTCATGCATCCACCTCTGGTGGCACCAAAAAAGACTGGAATAAACTTCACTTTGGGCAAAATCAGCAAGTAGTTGAGGTAAACCAACACAAAAAAGACACCTAATAGGCATTCTTAAAAAACATTTTAAGCCTAGTAAATGACATATACAGTTCACTCTGCACACAGGTTTGAACTACGTGGATTAACTCACCCTCTGCCTTTTTTTCAATTTAGTGGGCCCTTGGGTATCTGTATCTGCAGATTCAACAAGCCACAGATCGAAAACGGTATTTTTACATTCTCTACTGCAGTTTCTCAACACTGGCTTCCCTCCTGAGAATGGAAAATACTGGTTTCAATCTGCAGTTAATTGATTTGGTGGATGAGAAAAGCTGACTGTAGTGTCAAAAGTTATGCCCTGATTTTTGACTGGGCGGATTGGAAACTCCTGAACCCCATCGTTCAGGGGGTCAACTGTACAAAGATTAAAGTGCATGGAAAAAAGAGAGAGAAGAGAAAATTGACACTTCTCTAGAGGCCTAATATGTGCATGACATTACGCTAAGTGCTTCATATGGATTATTTTCTGACAATAGAGAAGTAGTTGGAATTTTATTTTATAAGCATCATTCTTTTCTTCACTTTTTTCATATTTATTAATATATAATTGACATAAGTTTAAGATACACAAAATGTTGATTTGATAAACATATATTGCCATATGTATTAATCGCTTCTTTATCTAGTAATACACAAAATTCACAAAGCTCCCTAAACTTTCCTTTGAGACAATAAATATGTTCCTGCTTCTGATGCCGTGAATATAAATAAGAATCATTCTTGATGTTCTAATGTAGAGGATAAGTATGGATCTAAAAAATTCAGCTAGAAGCTATCACATATTTCAGGGGAGAGGTGATAGCAGCTTGAATAAGGATGGCGAAAATGGAGACAGAAACAGGACTGATGTGGTATATATTTTGATATAAAATTGAAGAGACTTCATGATAGATTTATTGTAGTAAGAATTAAGAAAAGAGATAAATTGAGGCTGCCTCAGAGTATTTGCTTCAGTAATTGTGGATATGAGGTTACTAATCATTGAGACGGGAAACACAAAAATAAATAAATAATTTAACCAGTGGAGAATGAAAAGGCAGAATAAGAAAATTAACTGTTCTCTTTTGCACATATTAAGTTTGAGATCACTCTATGGTCATTCTCATAAAGATAAAGGAAGCTGTTAACAGTAGAGAGACTAGAGTGGTTTAGGAGAAGACTAAGGCTATTTAGACCACTGAAGAAGGCAAAAATCAGAGAATGAAGTAGTACAAAGAGGAAAGTGTTTCACAAGAAAGAAGGTGCTCAGGAGTGTCATTTGATGTTGAATGAATAGGAACAACACTCATATCAGGAACCCTAGCTATTCTGTGCAAGTCTATCATTTCTTTGGAGTGGTTTTCCAGTTTCAGTCAGAGTAAGTGACATACAATCAAGGTAACAGTTCCACAAGCAGTACACCAGGCAATGACTTCAAGTTCTGTACCTTTTCCCACACTCAGTCTCCATACCTTTTTAGCATTTTATTCTGGATTTTACCAATGTTAGATTTTTGGTGATGAGGTACAATGTTAAACGTGTTTGTGTTAGTCTTAACTTATTGTCAGGAAGCAATTTGCTCCTGTGGGTCTTCTGCCTTGTCACTGTAGAAATAAATAAGTGAACAAGTAAATAAGTGGAGGAATGAGTAAATAAGTAAATTCTGAGTAACTCGTATGTGTCAGTTACTAAGCTAAGCTGCTTTCAATGTATAATCATTTAATGTTTAATATATTGCTATGAGTTTTTTTCATATTCTCGTTTTATGTGTAGGAAGAATGTAATACAGAGGGTAAAAGGCTCACATCCATATAAATAGTAGGTTGCAGAAGCAAAATTTAAGCTCAATTTTTCTAATTTGAAATGTTTAGTTTTTATTTCCCCAACACATCATAACTACCTCAACAGTAGTAAACCAAACCGCAAACTCATAAAAATTCTATTATTTCTTTAATAACTAAATTGAAAAATAAAAATTTTGCCAATATAATAAGAAATTAAATTGAAACTATTGCTAAATAAAACAAGCATTCAACACATAGCTTCACCTTTTAAAAAAAAAAAAACAATGTTTGTCAACTGAGAAGGGAAAAATATATGTAGAAAATTATTTCAAAATTTCCACAAGAGCATTAATGACACTGTAGGGAATACAATCCATTTTTGAAGAAAACTGTTTACAATCATTGCATTACTCTTTTACTAGTAACATTTTTATTGAATAATTAACTATTTAATTATTCAATATTTAATAAAAAAATAATTTTGTGGAAAACTATGCTGGAGTAAATGCCTCAAAGAGTAGGTATTTATAAGCTGTTTTTTTAAGAATCCAAGAAGAAAATGGAGAGAAAAGATTGAGAACTTTAATGAGCATGGCAGCAATGTATTGGGACATTTCATAATACCTTTCAGCTTCATTAGAATTTATGAGGAAAAAAAATGCAAAAGTAGAGCTGTGAAAAATAAAGTTTTTGGTGTCACCACCTCCAGTATTCCCTAGTAGCTCCCTAAACAAGTGGATTTGTTTAGAATCGTGTGATCATAGAATGAATAAGTATTAACTTAGCATGCAGAATTTTAGGATATTTTACTGATAACTAAATACCAGCACCATAGATTAGTGATAAATTGTGTGATATCACAAAGTCAGATAAATAGATTATTTTCAAAATTAACATATACTATGTTCCATTTACATATATTTTCTAAACTCTTATAAATTTAGTTCCCTTCTATCACATAACAACCCATAGATCATAATAAATAATTAGGACCACTATTCAGGAAGGCAAAACAAGATGTTTTTCTTCAAAGCACATTGTAGATATATATTTCCTTGGAATCACTTTATATATTGGGAAATGGGGCCAACTGCTATATGCTTCATAATATTCAGAAATGTGGCAAAATTGCATAAAACAACCCTTAGAGATTCAACTGCTCTACTCATCTCGTAATCAAGAACACAAATTAAGTCCATGCATACCCTCCCAATGTCAGGAGCTGCGTGACATATTCAGGCAGAAGAGTTTAACATTATGTAAGCTTCTTTGTCTTTTGGATTCTGACCTCCTAGGTTGCTGCGCATGCCCAAAATAATTATACCCTGAATCCTTCACAATTTTGAATATACACACACATGTACACATGCCAATCATGTGTTTAATTGTTAATATTGAACTGAATATTAGTTGTCCTATCACAGCAGTCTGTTTTTTACCTAGTAACAAGCATTCTCATTTTTCTGTCTCCTCTTCAACTGAGGAAAAAAAAAATCATTACCTAATTGTGTTCATATTGTTCAGTGATTACCTTTCTTTGAGTTTGGAAATATCCTGAGACTTCAATTTTCTTCTAATTATTTTTCAAATAAATTACTGCTTTTCATTAGAAAATGTGTAAAGTTAAATTTATCTACACCTAAATTCATACTTCTTGAATATCTAGTATTGGATAGTTTGAAGACCATACTTCAATTAACAAAAATAATAAATGAAAAAGAGAAGAGTTTTGGAAAGGAGATTAATTATGCTTTGGATATGCTAAATTAAGTAGAAAAAGAATATGTAGTGGATATTGTCAGATCAGTGGTTAGAGATTTAGGGCTGAAAGTAGGGAGGTATTTAAAGGCTTTCAATACATATAAATGAGTTAAAAAGATGTATATGAGGTATTTGAGGGAAAATGAGCCATCAATGATATCTTAAAGGCTTTTTAGTACATGGACATTTAGAGAAGTAAACAGTAAAGAAGTTTTCAAGATGTTGTAAAGGAACCAAGAAGCTAAGGCTGGGCAGAAGTGCTAAGAAATATGGAGTAGTCCTCAGCTTCAAATACTAACATAGTACAAGAGAATATCGGTTATTAATCCATTCTTTTGACAAATTGGATAAAATCTATAGTAGAAGGTGTTTTGTAAGAAGCACTGTGACAGAGACTGGCGTCCTATTTTCCTAGAAGCACAGACAGTCAATTTCCTAATCTTCTTAGAATCAGTATCGTTTCACATGCCTAATTCTTTATAATACAGCAAAAGTTATAAGGCCAGCACAATTAAAAGCTGGTATACTGAATTTACACACTGCCTATGCCCTCCCTTCTACCCAAACTCAGTTGGTTGATATCAGGGCAGCATTTAAAGCATCGGAAGAGGGAGAAACACAGCATAGAATAAGCCTGAACCCTTGAATTAACCCTCAGACCTATTTCAGAGAACAACAAAACCAGGAATGTCAACCCACATTTGTTTGTTTATATATGAGAAAAAAAATGGCTACATCCCTGAGATTCAGAGATTTATTTGTTACTATAGCATAGGAAAGCATAACCTGGATAGATTTTAATACTGAGAAAAACTCTTTATATCTGGAAAGTATGGGATAAAAAATCATTGAGAGAACAATTACCATAAATATAACAGGGTTTAGATTGCAAAGGTCTAAGTTTTATGTATTTTATAAAGGTGAGTTAAGAAAATAGAAGTGATTAAGTAGAAAATATTACTTTAAAATCTGATTGTGAAAGAAAGAGGAGAGATAATTTGGAAACATAGTGGTAAGCAAAGAAATTCAAAAGAAATGGCAGCAGCCTAGATATGCTGGATGTAACGTAATAGTCTTTATAATTGAGAACAATGCAATACCATAAAGCTAGGTATTATTCTATGGCTCTTTGCCGAATACATGAAAATAAATAAAATCAGTAAAAGGAAATTCATTTGTTTGGAGAACTGTGATTCAAGTGACAAAACAATTAAGAAAATAAAAGAGTGAGCTGGAGTTCAAAAAAGTGATAAAGATAAGGAATGCCATTAAATTAAAAAAAAAAAGAAGTTGCTGGTACACGTTTTCAGAATAAGGGTCTAGGCTAAAAGCAGCAATGGGGAGCAAAGAGCATGTTGGACCTTCCTCTCAGTACTGTGAACAGGAAAAAAAAAAAAAAGAGAGAGAGAGAAAAACTAAATTGTTTCAGAGTAGATCCCAAGGATAAAGAATGTTATCAGGATATGGCAGGTTTTGACACATGTGAAAAGAAGAAAAGAGCTTTTATGTAAAAGATCAAATATCCTAGAAAGATGAGTTTACGATAGACTTTCAAAAAGCACAGTGGAAGTTGCCAAATTTCAAGCTGAGTTGGACTGGGTTGATAATACTGGAGAACATAATGCATGATTTGTAAAAATGATGTCTTGCTGTGACCTTTCCCTTACTCTTCCTTCTTTTCTGGTGCCATTGCCTTCTGTTTACTCTGTCCTGTCTGAATTACTATGGAGAAAAGGAAAACAAAAAAAGACTGGTGTTAACCTTGTTTTTTAATACATTATACAGCATTATTTTTGAGAAAGTGAGTTGATATCTTTTCCTCAGTTTCTTTTTTTTGAAAAATTTATCACTTTACTGATTATCACCTAGCACTGCTGCAAAATCTAAAAGCAAAGAATGAACAAGACAAACAAACAGAGACCCATGGACATGAACAATGGACTAGTGGTTACCAGAAAGGAGCGAGGAGAAGGGAGGATAAAAAAATAAAATGTTAAAAAATAATAATAAAAATAAATAAATAAAAAGCAATTAAAAATTTAAAAAATTTTCTTACTGAATTACTTGCTGAATTATTTACTGAACTAAAAATCCAAGATCAAAAAAGAACTTAATATATACTGAAAGATTTATTTTTAAAAGTAGAACATCTTCTCAAACAAACATAGGCTTAAACAATATAAGTGTCATGATCTATAAATCTGCTAAGGAAAAAAACAGAATTTAACTTTCTTCCCATGGAAATTTTTGCCAATACATAGAGGCATAACTGTGATTACACCATAGGAGAGAGTTTGTTCCAGGAGTGTAAGGATAAAGCCAAATCCCCATATCTGTTGAATTCACTACCCCATTATGTGTCCCAAGATAACTTTTCTGCACTCATGCATTGGGGCACAACAGGGAAAATTAAACCTAATACTCAAGAAGTAAGACTAAATTTACAAACCTGAAATTATTTTATAAAGCCAAAATCAATACTCTTCTCAGAAAACCTTATGAATGAATACTAGTTAAACTTCTAAGTTACTACTGTTTGATGGAGAGAAAAATGAGCTGTTTTAAAATTATTTTCCTAGAGTTTCAAAGGAGATAGAAAAATCTACTATGGGATGACACTGAGCAAGTAGTCCAAAAAAAGTGTAGAGTGATTAAGATTACTATTAACAGTGATAAGTTATTAGTATGTACTCTTCATATAATATGATGAAAATGATACCTATGCTGTTGCTTACCTCTCTGAAACACAATCCCAATCTAATCATGCTAAATGCATCAAACAAATCTCAACTGAGGGACATTCTACAAAATATCTGATTAATATTTTTCAGAAATGTCAAAGTCATCAAAAATAAGGATAGTCTGAGAAATTGTCACGGCTAGGACTAGCCTAATGAGAATGTAGTATCCTAAACAGAACCTTGAAAAGGATCCCAGAACAGAAAATGGACACTAGGTAAAAATCAAGAGAATTTGAATGAAGTACAAATGTTAGTTTATGCTAATATATCAGTATTTATTAATTGCAACAAAATGTGCCATACTAATGAAAGATGTAATAAGAGAAATTAAGTGCAGAACATATAGACCCACTGTATAATTGTCTCAATTTTTCTGTAAATACAAACCTGTTCTTAAAATATAGTACTTTAAAAAAGTGCATATAACATATAGGTAGAGTTTAAAGAATAAACATAAACATAACACCTGTGTACCTACTGCCTAACGACATAGAAAATACAACTAACTTTGAAATATCCGAAGTGTTCTTCTCTACTTGCTTTTCTTTACTCTCTTCATTCTCTTGCTTGTCTTTATGATTTATAGTATATTATCTAAAAATACATAGTTTAGTTTTGCCCTTTTTAAACTTTATATGAATGGCATTATTTTGCTTTTAATTGTTTAAGGTTAGGCTTTGAAAGTATTCATGTTGGCGCAACTAGCTGTAGCTTATTTCTTTTCCTTCTGTAAAACAAGGTCTCTTCTCTGCTTCAAAGTTTTTTGTCATTTTTGAAAATTACTTTTTTTCTAAGAAAAGCCTTTATGTTTTCCAGTAGAAGTTTTATTTTATTTTTTCATTTTTTACATATATTTATTTGCTCTACCTTGAATCAATGTTGTTTATGAGATAGGGCATACCATTTTATTGTAAATATATGTATAATTAAATCTCTCAACACTATATATTTGTTAGAAGTCTTTCACCACTGGTAAACAATGCTGCCCTGATGATATATAAAATCTCACGTAAGCATAGGTTTATTTCTTAGCTTTCTATTTAGTTCCATTTGCCAATTTCTATACTCCAATATCACTAAAACATTGTGTTAATTTGAGACAATGAAGACCCCTTTTTCAGAGATTATAAAATCATAATTAAAAAGATACAGTAAAATATGAATTTCATGATTATAGATGCCATAATAGGCACCTAATTAAATATTTTAAGGTTCTCATATTCACTGTGGCTTTTGTCTATGATATTTAAAAGGCACAACTGAGTCAATAATAGGAGAAAATAATTCTGAAAAAGTTCTGGTTGGGAGAGGTTTAGAATTTTTAGTGTCAAATATGATTATTCACATTTGTTAATAATGATAAGTTATTAATAATTTATATAATATAAACTTATAATTTATAATTGTTTTAATAATTATTTACTCATTCACTTTTAAGAGCTCTATATCCATTACTTTCAACTTTCCAGTCTTCAAAAATAACATATCTATCCCTGACTCCGGGCTTTTGTACTTGCTATTTTTACTATCTCAGGTGTTTCTCACTGGGTCTTTGCATGGTTAATTAATTTTCTCAGGGACGCCTCTCCCTACAATCATTCTAGCTAACTATCTTTGGTGCAGGTAATGTATGAGAAGTGATCTTAAGGTGCAAGAGTAATGGAGCACGAAGAGTGAGAGATGAAAGGGAAGGAAGCTAATTAAAAGTACATTATGTAGATTATCACTATTGGAAACAGATTTAACCTGCTCTGACTCTCCCCTCCGAGAAAATATATAGAGTTTGCTTTAGAATTGTCCCATCAAAGGAAAAGGAGGAAGCTGTGGCACTGATCCATCGATTCTATTTCTTATCTTTTTCTTGTACTTCTGACTTACCTGTACTCAATGAAGTTCATTGGCTTCTAAAGAAGTCTCAGGAGAACGGAGAGATAGGTAGATTAGATGAGAAGCTAACAGCACACAAGGGCTCAATCCATCAAAGCTGCACCAGCAGAGAGGACTGGTGCAGGGGGTAAATGCACCTGCTATGTGAAAATAGTCAAACCATCCAATCAATCAATTGGTTTTCACTTATCATGTTTTATTTCTTTTACAGTTCTTACCATTTTCTGAGATTATTTATTTTCCATTAACAATCTAGATTCTCCAGTTCAAAGACAAGTTTGATGGAAACCAGACATCATTCTATCTTGCTGATCACACTATGCCTATCATCTAGAACAGTGTTTAACACATAGGAGATACTCAATATGCATTCGTTGAAACATTTAATTAATGAATATTCATAAAAGAAAAAATGTGAGGGAAAGCTCCAGGCAAAATTCTAACAAACTTAACACCATGCATATCGCCTAAATCATAATCCAAATACCTTAGTCTGACAACCAAGCCTCCACAACAGCACATCAAAATGTTTTTCCAATCTAATGAAGGCCTCTATACTTTAGTCTTTCAAACTGGTCAATATTATTTAATAATTTCCTTTTTTCAAGAATTTGCTAATTCTTTGCTATTACTTCACACGTTTTTTTCTCTTTAAAAAGTTACCAATTCTTAAGTGTCCATCTCAAGTACATTTCCTGTGCAAAGGCAATCTCGCTGACTAATGTTACTCTTTCATTCCCTTGAGTTTCCGTAACATAGTCAACTCGTTATTTTCCTTTCCCATTCCGCCTTACTTTAAATCTATGTCTATATCAGATGGAGCTTTGAAAGCAGGAACAAGGCCATACCACTTAAATTCTTTCTGAAAGAAAATGAGTAAAAAGTAATTGTTATTTACTTTTGTATCTCATTTCTATATGCCTAACCTAATGAAGGATCTCAGTGTATGTTAATTGTTTAAATGGTTTAAGTCTAGATATTTGAAATTCCAAGAGAACAGCAGAGTGTGCATAGCCAAAGGTTACGAATGATAACCAAAGCTGTTGGCAGATTTTCAGAGTAAATTATCCATCAATATCTTTCTATTGCGCATATTTCATTTCCATTTTTACTTTTCTCTTTCCCTATTGTTTACTTTTCCAACCACATCAGATGCCACAGTCTTGGAATGGGGTTGATGTTCTCTATTTGAATAATTTAATGAGCACCTTAAAGAATAGAATGACATTTGTTCCACTGGAGTTGGGAGCTTTTGAGTAGGTAAATGGTTAATGGCATGTCTAAATGACCGTTGTTATTTTGTGGTCTTTTTCTTTTCCAAAATTGAGATAGCTGTCTCACTCAGTTTTAGCTCATCTGATCTGCAATTTGTAGTTAATTTATTAGTGAGAGATTTAGTTGTAAGGAAATTAAGTGTTGAATGTTCAGTTTGGGAGTGATCTGATAGAGCTGGTCTACTGTGGTTACTTGTTAATAAAGATAGTAGACTTGATAGACTTTCCTCCAGCTATCTGCGTTATCACACAGAAATATATTTTATTAGTACTTTAAAGTTTTTACATTTTTCTCGTCGAGTTTGGAAAGTGGAACATCCTAACACTAATGAAAAATTGAAATTATACGATTTTAGAAATATTACCAACTTGTCTTGCTCCACAGGTACAGTTTCATCCACTTTCAAATAATCTTCTGAAAATTAAGTTTATTAAGTCATTTTGCTTAATAAAGTTTGATTTTTTTTAAAGCATTTAAATATGAACCATTATCAATAGGGACTTTCTGATAGCTGAAAACAGAAGTAACTACCTAGGTCTCTGCCTCTATTTTTTCCAAAAATAGAGAACAACAAGGAGAAAAATATATATAACACTACAGAAAAACTCAGTGTAGCTTCAAGACAAAAACTGCCTAAACACCAGATTATCTGAGTATAAAACTACGAAAACATCAAGTGATTGAGTATGATCTCTAATGCTCCCACCCACACCAGTCTGAGGCTAGCAATGGCAGATTGAGAAAAATGCAGGAAATGGAGAAGAGAGTAATCAACAGTGCCTGTGTCTGATCCAAAATCATTGTCAGAAAGACTAATTCGCCAAGTACAAAATAGTAAAAAAGTGTCAGAGAAGATAAAAGAATTCATAACAGGGATGCAATAAATAGTATATGCCACTCAAATGAAACCTTGCAGCTTCTGGAGCAGAAAAAAACTATTGAAAAGGAGAATTAGAAGCACTTTTTAGCAATGAATGGTTAAAGAAAAAGAGAAACAGCATTTGAAAATTTACGGTTATGAAACACAAAAAAGAACTAAAATTTTAAGAGATACAACTTCTTCATCCACCATAAAAGCTGAAAAACAAAATACACTAAAGTATCTTGATTTTATTATATTTACAGAGAAAAGTCATGATATAGAAATTTTTAAACATCCCCATAAGACAAAAATTATCAGGAAATATTTAATAGAGTTATCAGAGAATAAAATTCAACATATATCAACTGAGAGAAGGTCACCCTAGAATAAAAGAACCATAAAGCAGCAGAAGCTTGTAAAAAATATTCCAAAGAGACATAAATATACTAAAAGAAATATATAAACATACAGACAACCGTTTGAAATCTGAAATTAAAATATTAAGGAAAAATGGTCAAAAGGTGATGATAATAAATGAAATTAGTACTGATTAAATACAGGAAAGAATGGGAAGAAAATAACAGAATTATCTTAGAAATGAAGAAAAAAATTGCAATGTCCCTAAAAGAGAATAGACTGAAGTGAAAATTTAATGAGTCATTGACAAAAGGTATAAAACAACCAAGTCAATAAAAATAAAATAAGCTAAAAGAGTTAGAAAGAAAGTAATGAAAATAGTCAAAGAAAATTTAACATTTGTTCTATTGGAGACCCCAAAGGAGGAGGAAGGAGCAAAAGGAAAGAAATGAATATTTAAAACTTGAATTCAATAAAACTTTCCAGAATTAACAAGCTTTTTAAAAATATTTCAAAGGTCCATCAGGTTCTTGGAAAAATACACTCAAGACAAACTATTCAGAGACATATCCTAGTAAAATTATTGGATTCTAAAAAATATAATCCATGATATTTCCAGGTATAAAAAGTAAATAACTTTAAAAAGCATAAGAAAAGTAACTTAAAATAGCAAAGATTAATGAAAAACAACATGCATAGGAAGGCAGCAGTTGGGCAGTGTTTTTTATTTTTTTCACCTCAGCGAAATATGATCAAAACCAAGTATTTTATATATAACAAGTTATCCTTTAAATATCAAGGTTATTGAGGGGAAAAAATCAGGTTTCAAAATACATAAGAAATTCTGCATCGTCACATTCACTTCAAAGTATCCACTAAAAGATGAACTTGTCCACTCAAAGGTGACTGAGAAAAATATATATATTCACATAACAAAGAAGAGATGAAGGTGGAATTTATTTTGCTGACCAACCCTGGAGAATTTTAGCAATAAATTATATAATGATAATAATAACTTATAACCCATAAAATAAACTAAATATCCATTATTCTGCACTGATATACATAATAGAATAAATAAATAAGTATAAACAATTATTCTTTATAGTAGACTTCTAATTCATAAATGTAGAAGAATTGATGGAAATAGAAAACTACCATTAGATAGTCACTCCAGTAATAATTTTCCAGGCAAAAATCATGCATACAACCTATGATTAGTGAGTTAAGATAAGATAAAAATAGGATATTTGCATAGTCTTTAAAATATCTCTCTATGAAATATTTATTAAACACAAAGGAAAAAAAATAGTAATTTTATAGTGGAGAATCCAGGTGGACATCACCTAAAACAAGAGATCAGTGTTAACATCCCATATCATTGGACCCAGCATCATCATGTATCTCTTGAAAGAGGGCACTGAAAAAAACACCGTACACCTTTTTGGTATTCGTTCTAAAAATGAATAGCATCAACTTAATAGTTTGGTAATGCAATTATGAAATTTTGCTTAGTACCTTCAAAAATGTTAACTAAAATGAATAAAAGTTTATGCTCTATCAAGAAGTTTGGAGGTGTTCACCTAATTTGTTTAGCAATCTACCATTAATTAAGAAATTAAAATATGTCAAGATAACTGTTATATCTATACCAAAAAACCTTAAAAGACAGTAATAATGAACTAGATGATTATAGGAGACATTAAAAAGTTTTGATATATTCCTGGATATCTAGAAAGCTACATATATGTGGAAGGCTATATAAATTTCTGGGATAGGAAAATGCCACAGTAATTCACCTCTAGGTGACCTTGAGGCCATACCAAGGCAGGAAATGAAAGCTTTCTTTATTTATAAACTACCTATTTTCTTTCTTTATAAACTACCTGAAGTTCAAATGTGTGCCTTTACACAGAGATCTTCTTGGCATAAGATGGAAAGCAAGGCTTTTAAGGAATTTTCTGACCATTTAATAGCTGACCACTAAATCATAGTGATCCAGGTAATTCTAGAAAGCCGAGCTTAAAAATAAAATAACACATATAGAAATAAAAAGCTAGTAAAGAACTAAGTGGCTGTTATACTACAGAGAGTACAGAATATACAGAATTCATTCAGAAGAATGGCTAAACAAATAGAAGCAACAAGAAAAATACAACAATGATAAACAATGAGGGAAGATTTATCTAAGAATAAATCTTAGAGAAAGATATCTGATACTAGAGGTATTCAAGCGTACTATCAAAAATGTACAATTTTCAATTAAAAAAAGAGATCCAAAGAAAAAAGAAAGTTTGCTACATATACAGAAAAAAAAAAAAGCCAATAGAAAATGTCCTCCCAAGAATCCCAGATCTAAAAGTCTATCAACTATATTTTTTCAATGAGAAAATTTACGATATATCAATTATACTTGAATAATGCTATTAAGAATATAGTATAACACATAAATTCAGATGTCAACATTAGACACATTTTATGCTACCATGATTGTATAGAATCACAACCATGCCTAAACTGAGGATAATAAATTATATATAACATTCAATGGCATACGTCACAAAGAATATAGGAATTTGCAAAGGTTTATGTGTGTTTTAAAAACCGTAAAGCAATGTACACTAGCCCTTTGTCTGGTACCATTTAGGTGAGCATTTCTGTTGATGCCACTTTTTTGCTTAGTGATTTTCCTAGAAAACTAAATTAGAACAATTAAACACTGAATATGCGTTTCTAGTCTTTAATACACAGATTAGTTATTCATTTTATGTCTTTAATTTCATTGTACATAATTTGTTATATACATAAATGTGGAAAGTTAACACAGTTTTGAAAGTGCATTTTAGTTCATGGCGGAAGGTGAAATATTTTTAAAGGAACATATCAATCTTAAAATGTGCTACGCTGTAAAATAGTCTGAGTACAATTGTATCTCAGCAGGATTACCAAACTTAAAGCTTGCGGACTTATATTTTCCTCTGGTAAAAAAATATCATTCAATGAGTTAGCAAAATTTAAGAGGAGAACAATAAGAGATAATGCAACATGTTGTACATTGTGAGAAAATTCACAGTTTTTTTTTTCACCTGTGCCATTGTAGTCTGTGATTAGTGTATCTATCAAACTAATCAGAAACATTTATTCAAAAGGCAATGCTGTTGAATGAGGTAAACGTATGCCAACCTGTAGAGATAAAATCATACTACATCCAAATAATGTGTGAGATAATGGATAGTTATTATTCAGGAGCCATTTGGACAAAGATATAAGTTCTTTAAAAAAAAAGTCATAAAGTTTACTTCTAAACTGTAAAATAAAAATTGAAGCCTGATCCTTGCATTTGAAAATATCAGAAGTTATATAAGGCACCTAAAAGTGAGATAAAATACCACAAGTCTTCAGAAATACTGAGTAACTATTTGGAAAATGGGGGCAGCAGCTTGCAAGATATCATTTTAATGGGTTTATAAAAGCTCATGTGTCTAAGGGACTTTTCTTTGCTCAAGAAAATGTCACAGAGATATATGTCTCAGACAGTGTTTATGAACAGTAGAGTTATTCATAGTTTTCGTTATGCAATTACTGTGGTCTGTGTGTCAAACAGCCTGCATGTATTTATGATGGTTTCCTGCCATATGAAGTCAGGCTGATTTAATATATATGAACTTGTGTTACTCATACAGCTCTCACACATCAACTCACTTAACAGAATTCTTAATGTAAAAGAATATTTATGCAGTTATTCAATTAAAGTTTGTAAGAAAAGAAATGTAGATACTTTTAAGTCAACCATGGATTGAAGGTTAAGTGCATAGCTGTAATTCACTTATTAAACTCCTCTCTGCTTGCCCTCTTGACAGAATCAAGAAATTATGGGAATTTAAAAAAAATAACAAATGTTTATTTAACTGGAAATATGTTGATAATTCACCTTTATTAGATAAAATAGAAAATAAGAGACAGAGATACAGAGAATAAGAGAAAACAGTTTAGTAGCTTTATGGCTTGAAAGGTTTCCAAGGTATTATTTAAAGGACTTAACCTCCCTGACTTTTATAAGGAAGAGATTTAAACCAATAACCTTATTGTTAAGACCTATAGAATTTTAGGCAAATTCAATTTTGATATATCTTTCTAACATTTATTAAGTGTATAAAAATTTAACATTTATTAAATTTATTTAAATTCCTTGTTCTCATTTTTGCCATTAATAACATTGTGGTGATAATGCCCTACCTGACATCATCGTTGGGTAGGTTAATAAAGATTTGTAAAGTCATTGTAACAATACCCGACACATAGCAAATTTCCTATAATTGATTGCTATGATTGTTATTGATAGGTTCGTGAAATATTAAAATGAGTGAGGTTTCCCTTAGTGCCCTCTGATCTGCCCTTTTATGTCTTTTCCTGTCCATTCCCAGCTCTTCAATCTTTTCTTCTTGATAACGTCATATTCATTTCAAGGATATTGATCTCATTACCCTGTAGACAATAAAATATTCCTCTATCCAAAAAATAAATTAAGAAAGCAATCCCATTTACAATAGCATTAAAAAGAATAAACTACTTAGTAACAAATTTACCCATGGATGCAAAAGATCTGTACACTGAAAACTATAAAACTTTGAGGAATGAAATTGAAGAAGACACAAATAAATAAAAAGATATCTTGAGTTTATGAATTGAAAGAATTAATATTGTTAAAGTATCCTTACTACCTAAAGCGACCTACAGGTTCAATGCAGTCTCTGTCAAAATATGCCATTTTCAAAGAGATAAAATAAAAATTTCTAAAATTATTCTAAATAAGTGAATCAAAGAAAGACAAATACTTCATGATTCCACTTATATGAGGTATCTGAAATAGTCAAACTCAGAGAAGCAAATAATAGAATTCTGGTTGCCAGGGACAGGAGATGGAAAAAATGAGAGTTGCTAATCAATGTGAATGAAATTTCAGTTACACAAGTGAGATCTATTATACAACATTGTGCCTATAGATAACAATATTATATTATACATTTAGAAAATATGTTAAAATGGTAGAGTTCATATTGTGTTCTCATTAAAAATAATAAAATAAATAACACTTAAAAAATTTTTAAATGTTCGGAAAAAATTACTAATGGCAATAAAGAATTGCATATGGACCTGGGTGAACAGTGATTTAGAGCCTTAAGACTAGGCATGCCACTAAAATACTAGCATTAACTAACTCTTAATGTTTAGCAAGTCATTTAACTATCTAACTCCAATTTCTTCATCTATAACTAGGATAGAGAAAGTAGATTATCTAAGGCCTATTTTGTTATAAAGTTGAGAGTTTATAGTTGTTTTTGTAAATATAAGTACAACACAAGAATCAGAACATTTCATAAAGAGAATATGTTTCTGTTATGATTAATGTTGACATATTTAATATTATTACAAAATATTTTTTCTTTGTAGAAGGACAGTTGTATATCAGGATAGCTAACAATCTATGGCATTATTTTAAAGCCAAATGAGACACATTTTCTGTGATAGAGACCCTGTAAAACATTAGTAAGAAAAAATGTGATATTTCAGTCAGCAGAGGGAATGCTGAGTGTTTAGCAAACAGAGAGTCCTCTATCTGATCCCAGAAAAATTATAGGATAAACAAATATGGGTAGACAATAAGTAGCAGTTATTACTATTCCTGTTAAAAACCTGACTTCTCTGCTTTAGTTTATGTAAATTTCAGTGATTTATGCCATTGCAATATCTTACCTATAAAATAGATTGGTGAACCAGTAAGTCTTCTTTGTGTTATTTTTTAGTAACAAATAACCTCATATTTTCAGTGTCTTACTAAACAGCGAAGTCTGTTTGTCACCCATATGGATGAGTTGCAGATCTGATCTGCCAGTCAAGCAACCTTGACACTATACATGCTGATCTTGTAGCACAGGAATAATGCAAGGCAGATGATATAAAGACAGTGACTCTTAATGCTCCTACTTGGATGTTGTATATGTCATATGTGTTCATGGACTATTGGTCAAAGTAAATCATGAGGTTAAATCCAACATCATTTGGGCAAAAGAGGTATAATATTTCCTTAAGAGGCTCTATAAAAGACATGGCAATGCGTGGGTATGATACTTTCAAATAAAGGAGGATAATAATATTAATATAATTAACCAATAATAACAATCTACCATGGGTATTTTTTTCCAACGTAATCAATACTCTTAAAGAGGCACAATTTCATATATTATTTCAGAGAGATGTATTTTCGTTAATTCACTTAAAGAGTTTCTACTTATAATACCTACTTAATTTAGAATTGTGTTTATGATGCCAATTTAATATTGATTCAGATAGTTCATGAAAAATTGTGGTTCTATATTTAAAATATTTATATTTTAGGACACTCCTTAAACACATTTGTTGTAATGAAAGAAATTTATTTATCCAAAATCTGATGGTTTACTTTGAATTTTATACCTTTTAAATTCTTTAAATGAAAGAGGTAGTGTTTCTTCTTGAAGGTGGGGAGTGGGGATTAGAATCAAAGCAGAATTTTATTTAATCTTTGTCTCATGTGATATCAAGAATAAAGTCTAAGCATTTGGAAGCATTGAGAAGATAAACTATGTTCTGAAATGTATGCAATGAATATAAAATTGATACATCCCATTTGCATGGAAATTATTTTAATAATAATCAAATAATTAGTGAATTTAGTTGATGTGTGTTTTTCTCTCCTAAGGCAAGCTTACAGCATATACCTAGACTTGTAAATATAAGCCTTAATGTGTAAATTTCTAAGCAGAGTACAATAAGGGAGATGAATAGCATCCCTTAATGTTAGTGGAAGCCATAGAGTTAAATCCTGTTTTCATTTGCCTGTAAAATGAAGCCCTAAGCAAATTTTGCAAATAGCAAGAGAAAAGCCAGTTGTCACGAACCCATTGCTCTTAGTGTAAAAGCACTAATTAATTACACTGACTCTTTCTCTCATTAAGTCATTTTCTAAATAGTTTCTAAGCCACAATGAAAATCTAGTTTTGGGTTATTCTCTTTACTCTTTTTTTTTGATAATTCTTTAAAATTATACAATGTATCAAATATTTTTCAAAATAATTCTTCTAAATTTATGACAGTTTTATTACTTGATAGTTTTTATTTCATAAGACAAAAATAAGCTGACTGAATGTGGAGAAAATTTACAACTGAGTTGTAAATCCTAAGAGAATGTTGATTAAATCGAGTCATTTAATAGCTCTAGAACAGAGATCGGCAAACTCGGGCCTGAAATGTTTTTTAAAGAATGCTTCATTTGTTTATATATTATCTATAGCTGCTACTTTCATACTAAAATAGCATAGTTGAAAGTACGAAAAGGGAAGAAAAGAGAAAAAGAGAAAAGAAAAGAAAAAGAAAAGAGGCCAAAGTTTCCTTTTTTTTCATAGAACAAAGAAATCTGGCCAAGTTGTTAGAGCTGAATGATACAGCAATTTTATACTCAGGAGTCATTTTCACTCTTTCCAGATTTCTACCATCCCATAAAATTGGAACTTCTGCCATTTTAATGTGAAGAAGTTTCTACTCTTCCATTCATTGTCATTTGCTTATCCCAATAAGAGGCACATGGTTTGTCAGCCATTCCTCTGTCCACATTTCTCTTTGTTACAATGACAAATATCTTGGTTTCTTTGAATTGTGAAGGCACACAGAGAGTCTGAGATAACATAGACTCTTCCATGTGACTGGTTCGATAAATGTCTGCTATGAAGAACCAAATCTTCCCACATGTAAGTTCAAAGGTTAATTTGGGAGGAAAATAGTATTAAACTTAATTCTGACCTTCAGTCAAAACCAAGTTTTTCAATTCAGCTCTACTAGTAATATTTAAAATAACTGGTTTTATTCCTATTGAGTCTTATTCAAATTACTCAGTTGATAAAAATTTGGAGAGAAGAGAGGAATAAACAAACATCATTCTCTAACTTCTACACTAACATTTTATCTCCAACACTCCTGGTGCTTAGCAGGAATCTCCCCTGTGTCCTATGCTTGACAAGGAAGAATTTTACTATCAAATGACCAATGCTTGCTAAACACAGTTTGTAAGTGAACAAAAATTTGTAAATAAAGATATTTCTTTCCATATGGTACATACTGGCCAGCCCAGGAAATAGGAACTTTTTTTTTAGAAGCATTGAGAAGAGAGCTACAACTCTCTATTCTATCACTCCAGGCCAGAGGACTACTTTGCTTGGTCAGAAAAGGAAAAAGGTCATTAAGAATGTGTGGGCTAAGCCCTTCTTGTTCCTCTCCTTTTGATTTGCTTTTCTGTACGTAGAAAAGATTTTTATCTTACTCTCACTTTATGAGTTATACGAACTTGGGTCAGGTCCCAGACCAGGCCTAGATCCCTTTAGACTCTTTTGGCTCCAGAGAACTGTCATGGAGAAGTGAGAAGAAGGTCAAGATTCTTTTTGTGGCTGCATTAGAAACCCATTCTCTTCACTAATGAATTCTACAGTTTATATGTAAAGGATGAGAAAACAGACCAATGCAGTCGTAGAGGGTCCTATGATTAGAAAGACCCAGTGATTGGTTTATATTTTGCTTTTACCATCTTGAATTTCTTAATTTTCAAAAAATAAGACATCCTAAATTTTCATGTTGTATAGAGCCCCACAAATTATGTAGGTAGTTATCCTGGGGAGAGGTATTAGAATTCACATTCTTTGTCAAGTTCAATGAGAAATAAAGGTCATTTTGATTTCTCTGTTTTTCCCATGTATATTTCCCAATTACTCCATTACTTAGTTGGAAAAGACTAGTGTTTTTTCCCTATAGGAAGTTATCCAGAAATCTTACATTATGCAATTTGCTTAAGGAGAATATCAAGTGTCTGTCCATGAACAGTTTTCTATGGACTCAATCTTGCATAATCACATGTCTTTAGAAATAAAACCCCAGCACTGCTCTATAAGGTAATTTAAGGACTGTTCTTCTATTTTGTTACTGTGCCACATCATGAGTTGTCTTCGACCCAATGGTTGAAGCTGGTATACTGCCATATACACATTTCTACCCATGGGATAGGGAAAGAGATTGTCTAAGGCAAAAGGTTTCATTTTTAAAGAGGTAACCTACAAATTGCAGGTGTAACTTTTCCCCCAAATAATTATTTTCCCAACTTAGTAATAGGGCATAAGTAACTACAAGAAGGTATAACAGACATGTTTCATGTGCCAACTAAATCTGAGAGAGAGAGAGAGAGAGAGAGAGAGAGAGAGAGAAAGAGAGAGAGAGAGAGAGAGAGAGAGAGAGAATAAGAAGGTGGAGGAGAAGAAGGAAAAGGAAGAATGGAAGGGGAAGAGGAGGAGAAACCACACCAGGGTTACAAATAGTGCTACAATACCTAAAGTGTTGCAGTGCTTATTGTCACTAGCACATATTTCTAATAAGGTCTAAAATATACAAAGAATTTCATATGTAAAGGATTATAGATAATTCTTAGCTAAACTAAAGTTGTCATTATGACTTTGGGTCAAACTTGTTTGGTTGTGATGAGTTTGTAAAATAACCTAATCAGATCAATATCTTGTTACTGTTCTGAACGCGGCATAGACAGAAAATTCACGGCCAGTTTGATAGTAAGTTATGATATTGTGACACTGGCCAAAAAGGATAAGAGAATTCTAAACTCTCTAGAAATGTTCAGAGCAATTTTATAAAATTTATAGAAGTATAACAAAGCAGGAAAACCTATTACAATATAGGACTTTGAGAAATGTATATTGTTTTTCTCTATTATATATACAACGTTGAAAAGAAATCATCCATCACACTGAATACAGTATAAACTAAGACATGCTCTTGGCCTGGTGATTAATATTTATATTGGATAATTACAATGAACTGTTTGAGAAAGTGTTTAAATTTTAAGAGTATCAGGCTTGTTAGTTGTAAGAAGAAGACAGTAACAAAGATGTGAAAGGTCTTTTATTAAGACATAAAATAAAAGAACACATGTAATTGAAAATAATGGGCTATAAACCTAATGCAGCAATAGACATCAATGCTGTCAATAGTTATATTACAGTGTGAAATAAAAATGAAAAATACAACTTGGAAATATAAGACCACATTTTCTCAAAAATTACAAAGTGAGAATAAACTCTCTTTAGAGAGAAACTTCAGGCTCAAGTATTAGTCGACCTAAATTTTAAACTCAACTAACTTCTTTCTAACCCTGGAAACTTTATCTCTGTCTGTATGTATTAAGATTCACCTAAAGTAAATGGTACCAATTTCTCTATTGTGATATGTATTGCTTTTTATTTTATTCTTATGTTTTCTATTCTTTCGTATTGTTTGAATTTTGTGTAATGAACATATATTACTTTTATTGAAAAGTATATAATGATAAAACAGCAAATACACCAAAATTTAAGTTTTTCTTTTGAATAAAAGGAATTCAAAGAATAATAGTTTCTGTATTTTTTGCATTTTAATAATTAAAATTAAATTTATTAAAATCATTAGTCATACTGCTATTAAAAATAAAAAGTATTTAATACATATGGTCACTAGCCAGTCCATATACTTTACACTTAGCTTATTAAATATGTGCAACTACTTGATGTAATTGAAAATATTCTTATCTGCCTTTTAGCAGTTAGAAAACTGAGGTCGAGAGAGATAAATATCTCCTCCAAAGTTATAACAGATGAAATTAGAACATAGATATGCCTTATTTTGCCTATGAGATTATTTCTCACTGAGTAAAAGGACCAATTAATTCAGTCGAACTGCAAATTCAGTTGTCTTCTCTGTATATAGCCTTAGGGTTGTGAAAATTGTTTTGATTTGTAACCCATTTCCAGTAAACAGAATTTCCTTTCTCTTTTATTCATGCTGAACAAGAATGTAGAATAAAAGGTGTTCAGGGGAGATATTGAAAAAAAGCTTTAAATATTAGAATTAACTGTTGGAAGCGAAAAGAAGAGGAACTATCTAAGTGTGTTATTTATAATGCCTAGAAAAATCAGCATTGGTGGTTCCTGTGTAAAAGTTAAATTCTTTTTTATCTCATCTGGCATGTGTGAATGATTATGGTTTAGGAATAAGAGATGATTTCCATTCAAATCTTATTTTCCAAGATGGTCCCTATACGCTATGAAATCAATTTTTCTGCAAAAGATTTTTTAAAATTTTTTCCCTCAGTATTCATTTTCCTCTTCTACTTTATAAGTGACTTTCCTTCTTCTGAAATGTATTTTTGTCATTTTTAATCCTGCTAGGGGAATCACTATGTTCTGAATTTCTAAATAAAATCAAGTTTGCACCATTTTGGTTTTGATGAGACTTAAACCTGAACAGGCTTCTTGTCTGTGATTCACAGTCTGTTGAAAAAGGACATAATGTGGAAATAATAATTTCCTACGCAATGGGCCAAGGTGTTCTTGATACTAGAAAGGAACCAGAGAAAGATACAACTTTGTTTGCATTTCCTTTACTTGTTCTAACAGTTCCTCTCCACCTCTCATTAACAAGACTTTTTTGTTTGTTTGTTTCATTTTTTAAACAAACTTCATTTTTGTTTGTTTCATTTTTTAAACAAACTTCCTTTTATTGAACCTGTTCAAAATTACGATAATTTTTAAAAGTCTGCATTTGAAATGTCATACATTATTTAAAAAAATTCTCTCTAAATTATCTTTTTAAATTCTATAGCCTTTGATAAGACTTTACATAATTTTCTTTTCAATCAGAAGTTAATAAAATGAAAGTAAGGAGAAAATAGTAAAGATAGGGTAAAAAAGGAAATAATAGGGAAATAAATATAAAGAGAAGGAAAAAAAGAAAGGAGGGAGAAGACCGAGAATTAAATTTTACTCATCATTGAATATATGACCAGATGTATGCTAAGTCAGTTCATGTACATTTTATATGGGTTGAGATATTTCTACATTTTGACATATTAATATAAATATTTCATAATCAATATTGTTACATACCTTAAAAATTTCAGATTTCTCAGATGTATAGTTTTCATTATCTTTCAGTTAAAATGTATGACATAGTTATGCATATTATATATTACATTAAATTATTTCAATGGGCTATTTTATCCACTTTTTATTTCTAAAATGTAATTGTCTTATTTGGGGGCATAAATTTATTTTTAAAGATCTTATTATTAGACATCTTCAGTCATTAATGATTTATCTTTTAAATTGTTACAATTATTCATGCATTATATTTACTCTAGCATTTCATCCTTAAATTTTTGCTTTATTTTTATGTTGCTTTTTTAAAAGTAAACTTAAAAATACTTCTTTTTGATAATAAAGATATTTGAAATTTTTTATTTTTATTTTTTGAGGTGAAGCAACCCTTGGTTGACCTCACAGATTGCAAGGAACTTGTCAGTTTACAATCCCTTATTTTTAAATTTTTTTTTTACACCGACAGCACCTGGTCTTCCTAGGTGGTCGCCTTCCCAAGTACTAACCAGGCCCAATCCTGCTTAGCTTTCGAGATCAGACAGGATCAGTTTGTTCAGGGTAGCATGGCCGTAGACTGTTTTTTTATTTAAATAGAAATTATCTACATTACCTAGATTAGTGTTTCTCAAACTTTCGTATGTCCATAAAATATCTGGGAATCACTAAAGGCAGACACTGGTTTATCTGGCTGTGATGGGGCCTAAGTTTTCACATATCTAACAAGCTTTAATGTGATGGTGATTCTGCTGTTCCAGGGACTGTTCCAGGGCTTTGTGTAGCAAAGATTTTAGACCATGAAATATATTTTTTAAATTGCTATTTAAAAGAAATCTCTATAATTTTTTTGGGGGGGGCATTATATACTTCCTTTAGTCAATTGATTTTCATAGAAAATTTTTTTATTTTCAATTGGTATTGGATTTTATTTGTCTGATTATGTGTTTGGTTAGCTAATTTCTCTTTTGTATTTTATGATTTTAGATTGAAATTAGATGTAAAATTCTGTTTTAGTTTAGCAAGTAAAATTTTGTTAAAATCAAGTTACCAGATTTTGCAAATAGAAATAAAGAACACCCAGTAAAACATGAATTTCAGATAAACAATACATTTTTTTGTATAAGTTATGCCTCAAATATGCATGTAACAAAAAAAATTATTTATTGTTTATCTAAAATTCAAACTGGTGTCCTGTATTTTGTCTAGCAACATAATTTAAAGTTTAATGTAGATATAACGTGATGAGTTACAGACCGCTAAAAATACAGATGTGTTTATTTTGGAAAACAAAAAATGCAATTTAAACCTACAAACTCAGATTTTAAAATATGTTTATATTCTTTATATCTTTCTTAGTTTCTTTTCACTTTACAAACAAAGATAATAAAGAATTATAATCTTTTAAAATTATAAATCTGTCATTTTGTAATTATAACCCTATTTGGTTCAGGAGGTTCGCTTTTCTATGTTTTTGTTCATTTTATTTTTTCCCATAATATATTTATATTTCATATAATATTAAACTTATGGCTCTCATTTTCCTTAAGTTTGAATATGGTCTTTATTCTTCTAATACTCTATGATAAACATTCTGAGATTTTTCAAAGCCGTGTTGCCCAATGTACAGTATATCATCACTTTAAGTGTATATAGGCCTTTTGACTTTTAATATTGGAATTCGAATACCCATAGGTTACAGTTTTTGTCTTCTGGTTTTATTTTTTCCTTAATGGTAATGCTTTGCTGTAATTTTATTTTATTAGGGTTTAGATAATTATCATATTTGATATCTTCTTATCTTTTAAATCAATTGGTAAGGTAAAAGCATATTTTAAACTTACAATAAGCTATACTATTTTCTATCTGTGCTAAGTCTCACATAAGCAAAAATAATAACTTTGGATTTTACTTTATTCAACATAAGCAAATAATTGTACCCTTCTTGGCTTCAATTAGTCCCTCCTTTACCTACATTTCACCATCTCTATCAATTTAATGCCAAATTCAAGACCTCTCTCCTTTGAGGTTTTTTTTTTTTCCTATTAAATTCTGTTTCACATTCATTCAATAGAAAAAAAGAAGAAGTCTGTCCTTGTTAATATTTAATATATTTTACAATATTAGAAAATATCACATCACCACACTAAACAGCTATATATACTTTCAGTTGCTTAATGAAAACGTCTACCTCATTTATACTCACTTCAGAAGTCACAAATGGATTCTTAATTTTTGTTTGCCAGAGTCTTCTTGGTTCTCAATGTTCCTTCTCTGAGAGCTTTAAAAGTGCTGCAGCATTCCAATTCATCTTTTTTGCACTGAGAACTTGAAGCTACTTTGATTTGTACTATTGTATTATGCTTGCTTTTATCTACTTATAGTTACAAAATCATAGTTTACCATATGATGACAAAACAAAAGATTTGTGGACTCTAATCTTCCAAGATCCTTTTAATTGCAGTTCAATGACAGTTTAATACCGAAATTAAGAATACATTTTACCAAGTGAAAATTTATTCTATAATATGTTTTCATATAAATTCTATGATTTTTTTGTTCTATCTTCCACAATGTTTTCTATGGTCCCATATTGAAGTTCCTTGTTTATCTTCTTATAATTAATATAAAATATGATCAAACTTTTATGTCCGTGTTGTAATAATTGAATTTTTTCCATTGGCAATTCTGCATTCTATTGCTTCCAACAATTAGCCTATTAATATATTATTCCATTAACATATTATTTTTTGACTTTAAATATACATTTGTGTGTTTAAATTTAGGCAATTTTTGCCTCTAATGCTCATTGAGGACAGAATTAATGCTAGAAATTGTTTTGTTCTAATTTGAAGAGAAACATTTAAGAAATAAGTTTATCTCCAAATACTAATATTTTTATAAAATTTTCATTTGGACTGTAAAGCATTTATATTGGTCTTACATTTTAAATTTTTGTCAATAGCATGTTTTTAGTTTCAACTAATTGTACTGCAATAGCTGAAAAATTCCTTTATTGGGATGTTTATGGAAGACAAAGAGAATTCAAGAAAAATATTGGTTAACATGCTCCAATACTGGATGTTTGTTATTTACTTCATGTTAAACAAAATACTAAAAAAGAATTAGCAGAGAAATTACACTAATCAGTTCAGACATTTCATCTTTGTAAGGTAGCATGAAGTTATGGGAATGAGAACAAGAAAGAAGGAAAGATCTAAAATATGAGCCTGGACACATTTATTTCACTTTTATTCCAGAGGCTTTTTTTCTTTTTTCTTTTTTTTTCAGAGACTTCTAACAATTATGAAAGGGGTGGCTAGGAGACTCGGATGTAAAGCAGAGTTTTCAATAATTTTATGGGAGTGAGAAACCAAAATAAAAGTTTAGGGCAATTTAAAGAGGCAGAATTCTATTCAACATCCCAGACTTCTCATTGAAATACCAAAGAGGGATTTTCTAGAAGTAAGAAGGAACTAAAAATAGACCAGCACCAAGACTGTGTGCCAGCTTATTATCTAAACTTCTAATTAGATTATAATGATCTTGAATTAATAGAATTTCTCTGCTAGATGTATCAATAAGCAAAAGCATACATTCTTTGAGGGCATCACCAGATACTCAAATTGTCTTTAGAATTATTTATGCTCAAAACTTGAGATAAAAAAAAAAAACTAGTCATAAAAGAAGACTATAATGATAAAAGAGAGAGAAAAGAAGAGGGTGACTAGAAATATATCTTCAGGAGATTCAAATGATATGAAATCAAGCTATGAAATCAATATGATTAATATGTAGAAGAGCTTCAAAGACAGGATGGAGAATTTTTCCATACAAGTTGGAATTATAAAAAGAGAAGTAACTCGAAAATCTAAAAAAAAAAAAAAAGATGTTATCTAAAATTAAAAACTCCATTGATTTGTTTAATGGCAAATTTGACAGAGCTGAAATAAGAATTGGAGAAGTATAAGATAAGTCAGTAGAATATATCTAGACCTAGAGAGACAAAACAAAGGGAAAAACAGAAGAAAAAAAAATAGGAAAAATAGAAGATTCAGCAAAAGGTAAAAAATAGATATAATTGAAGTGATGCAGACCGGAGGGTAACTGAGACTAAAGATATATTTGAAAGGGTAATGGCTAATAATTTCCAGTTGATGAAACTCACCATCCCTCATTCAAGAAACAGGCGCCAAGACTCACACACACACACACACACACACACACACACACACACACACACACACAAACACACACACACACACACACACACACACACATTCACACAGCCTATCAAGATAAGTATAAAGAATATTGCCCCCAGTTTGTTTTTTCAAGACATCACAGAAAAACAGCTTAAAACAAAACTTCTAGCCAAGATAGCTAAAACACTCATTGAGTCCATACCTACCTTAAAAAGATACTTTGTCTCAGAATATTTTTGAAAAACTATTTTTCTAGTAGTCTCATCAGTAATAGGAATGAGGGGGAAAGAAATTTACCTATCCTGTATAAAATTTTGAAAATAGCATATAATTATTTCTTTCATTCCTAATATTTATTTTGTTAGCCTATCATCACAGAAATTCTTGATTTTATTTTCTTGAAAACTTAATTTTTCATATATATTAAAAGAAAGAGGCTTTGTTCACTTTCAGCTAAGAACATTTAATTTGGAAATAACTGCAACTGAGAACTTCTATAATCATGTGGTTTTTACCATCTACATCCTTCGAAGAGTTTTATTCTGACCTTCTAAAAACAATTATTTGTAGATAATCCATACAATTTTTTTTTTAATCTTGGGAAGCAGTCTTTCATGTAGTCACCCTTTCTGTAATGATATTTACCTGTTTTACAAAAGGCTGCCTTAACTACTACATACAGTATAGTTGAATAGCATTTCTCATCTAGGTTGGGAATTTCAACTGGCACATAAACCAATACAAATTTTTTATTAAATCAAATCAGATAAAGTAGTTTTTGTTTATTTTTTTAGTTTCTTTGTTTTAGAAACATTAATAAATTCACAGACTTAAAAATTCAAAAATTATCGAAAAGACAACAATAAAATTTTTCTGGAATCTCAGTCAACTCTCCAGATGCAACCAATGTCATAAGATTTTTTAATGTCATTTCAGAGACACCGCTTCTGTGCATGTATTTGTGTGTGAAACAGAAACACAATTATATATATATATATATATATTTTTTTTTTTTAAATACATGAGGATATATATAAGTTTACTCAGCTCCTCAGCTCCAGTGTGCTTTTGCCATGCAGGGGGAAAAAAAAAAAGTCTCCTGATACTCTAGATTTTTTAAAGAAATCAGAAATTTGAATTCTTATATGCAATCTTCTGATTTCTATGTCTCCCGGAGACAGCTGATATTTTGTGACTAGTAATTTAGGATATATAGCTTTACATACTCCTGTCTTGGTGAATTCCAATAACACTCTAATAAGTCAGGCAAAAGTTAAGCAACTGAGGATCAGGACCCAAGGCCTAATAAAAGACAAAAGTTCAGGAGTAACTCTTGATGCCTAAATTCTGATAACAGTTCTCCCATTTGATATATTAATTCATTGTCACTGAATAAAAAGTCCTTTTGATTTCCTCTACTTTGTCTGGAAAATTCAGCAGAGAATTTTTGTTGTTGATTTCTCTCTACTACAGGTGTTTTTCCTTCATGCTCAATCGTTATTTCAATTAAACTGTCAAAATATGTTTCACACTTCTCCAAACCAGGCATCTTATAGCACAGCATGCACAACCTTTTATAAGGGAGTTTAGAGAGTCTGCAATGAATATAGAAATATTTTTTAAAATCAAAATGTCTTCTGAGCTCTAAATAAAGAGCACTAAATAAATCTCTAGACAGGTTATTGTTATAAGAAAAATAAAATATTTGGTTCTAATCATACATGGCTTTAAAACTCAGTTTCAATGAGGACTGAAAGTAAAGGACATTAAGTTTTGCTTTGTAAGCTCTTCTAGGAATGAATTGCATCGGCCTCTTGAAATGGCTCCTAGTCATCACTTTCAAAGGCAGTTAATGGCTGTACTAGATCTAAATCATAATGTACATGTGCATTGATACTTGCTAGCTATATTAAGGCCTGAGTCAGCACTGGCCATGGCTGAGCAAGATCAGTTTATTTGGTGGCTTTCACCCAACTGGAAAAGGGTTGCAGCTTTCGTTGTGACTATGAAAAACCACTCTGTCTTGCATGCTGAAAGAGGAGATTTTTTGAATTTACTAGATTCTTGGTTATAGTTTTAGATGAACTCTTAAGAGATTTAAGTTGGAAATTTAAATATGGCTTTTAGCAATTAAGAATATAACTATAGAAATTGTAGTTTGAAGGTAGCCAAGAGTTATTATAGTCCAATCTCTTATTTTAAAGCTAGGGCAACCAGAAACATAGCAGGATGACTACTCAGGTGAGGTAGCTTGTTAGCAGCCAAGCTGGAATGAGAACACAGGGTTTCAGAATATAAAGCAGGTTCGAGGTCCTCTACTATGTTACTAAGTGCCAGGATTTTGTCTTCAGCCATGCTAACATAAAAAGAAAGACCAGAAGAGGTGGGAAGTTGGACTTGAAAATAACACTGATATTCTTTGTTTGTTTAAGATTTCTTACAAAGCGTTTCACTGAGATTATAATGTTTTCTCTTTTACTGAGAATCATCAGAAACAATTCCACAAAAGAGACAAGCAACACAGTTTAGAAACGACTACAATAACCTTCCATAAGCAACAATTCTTTCCTAAAAGATATTTATTTTAGTTCATCTTTTGACTCTCTTCTGCATTTGAGCTACAATTCTGGATGATGTGGGTGTGAATAGTTCCCATAATATGAAACTTAGAGTTAATAGGGGAAATGACAATCCTGCAAATTATTTTAATTAAGTGATTTTTTGGTTCAGGATGAAGTGATAATATACTTCTGATTAATGCTTACGGAGATGATGTTATTTTATTTGTCCTTAAAAATTCTTCAGTAGGTGGAAATAAAGGTATTATTCCCAATATAGTTGTATTTTTACATATTTTTTATTAAAAATAGCTAACATATTATATTACAATATAATGATATTAAATTAGTTTCAGATGTACATCATAGTTATTCAAGATTTATATATCTATGAAATGATCATGATAAGTCCAGCAACACTCCGACACTGTACAATGCTATCACAATATTATTGACTATATTCTCTACACTGTACATTACATCCCCGTGACTTATCTGTTTTATATTTAAAATTTGAAACTCTTAATTCTCTTTGCCTTTCCCTTCCTTTTTAATTTTTTTTTATTATAGTTGACATTCGATATTATTTTATATTAATTTCAGGTTTGCAGTATAATGGTTATATATATATATATATATATATATATATGGCATATATATATATATATATGTTAAGGCAATTTATGAAATGATCTCCCTGACTAGTCTAGTACCCACCTGGCACTACATAGTTATTACCATATTATTGACTCAGACACAGGGAGTAACAAAATAAAAGTATGGAGGTGGTGTGGTGGAAGTATATCAGGAACATAGATAGCAAAGGTAGAATTTGGTTCAAAGGTAGTGCATTTCAAAGGTAAAAGTTAAAGACAATCTCAGTAAACAAAAAACCTTGAATGATACACTATAGCACTTGGGGGATACAATATGGGAATGAAGAACCATAGAAGTTATTTAAATAGAGAAGTGATAATGATAGAAATTGTTTTAGGAGGATTATTCTAGAGATATGTGTAGGATGAATTGCACAGGGATGGCACCCAAAGGAAAGAAAAATTTGAAGACCTGCATTTGGATGGAGCAGTTGAAATGCATAATATGGAAGCCCATGACTTTCTTCAAATAAAATCTGCATATCTTAATAATTAATTCATTGGGAACAGTGAAAATGTAATTAATTCAATGAGGAAATGAGAATTTCAGAAATTCCTGTGTGGAGAAGAGGGAAAGATGATTCAATGAAGGAGCAAGAGAAGACACAGTCAGGATGTATAAAGCAAACCAGCAAGCGCTGATTTACAAAAATAACCAAAGAAAAAAGAGGTTCTAGATGAAGTTGGCATTAAAGAGAAAATTGTTGAAGATCACA